>NC_135956.1:66995008-67241281 GCF_053455715.1 Rhinoraja longicauda
CGATCAAGCTGGCATATTGGACTAGTCCCATTTGCCTGCATTTGACCAATAGCCCTCTCCATATTTGTTTAGAATAGGAACAGCCCTTCAGCCCACAATACCCGTGCCGAACATGATGCCAAGCTAACTAATCTCATCTGTCTGCACACTATCCACATCCGTCCATATCCATGTGCGCATCTAAAAGAGCTTTAAATGCCACTACTCTATCTACCTCCACCACCACGCTTGGCAGCACATTCCACGCACCAAACACCCTTGGAGTAAAATAGCTTGTCCCGCACATCTCCTTTAACCTTAAACCCTTCCACCTAAAAGCTATAGCCTTTTCACTCTGGGAAATGACTGTCTGCCCTATCTATACCTCTCAAAATGTTATATACTTCAATCAGATCTCCCCTCAGCCTCCAGCTTTCCATAGAAAACAATGTAGGTCTGTCCAAGTACCAATTATAGCTGATAACTTGTAATCCGGAAATCAGTCTGAAGGTCCCGACCCAAAACGTTCTCCAGAGATGCTATCTGTCCTTCCGAGTTACTCCACTACTTGGTTTCTTCTTTTTATCATTCCGGTAAACCTCTTAGTTACAGTGTCATACAGTACAGAAACAGGCTCTTCAGCCCAACTTGCCCATGTTGACCAAGATACCCCTTCTACTAGTTCCACATGCCTGTATTTGACCATATGCCTCTTAACCTTTCCTATCCATGCACTCTTCTGCACCCACTCCAGAGCCTTCACATTCTTTCTGTAATGGGGCGATCAGAATGAAACTAAATGGCATCCCCAAGAAGCTGGTACGAAGATGGCAGGTTAAATAATTGCCTCCTGCAGTACCGCAGTTGTATGATCTGTGTGGACTGTGATTTACCAAGCAATATCTCCCATGGCACAGCTATGCTGCAGACACCCTGCCTTTTACTTGACCTTACAATAGACAATACGTGCAGGAGTAGGCCATTCGGCCCTTCGAGCCAGCACCGCCATTCAATGTGATCATGGCTGATCATTCTCAATCAGTACCCCGTTCCTGCCTTCTCCCCATACCCCCTGACTCCGCAATCCTTAAGAGCTCTATCCAGCTCTCTCTTGAATGCATTCAGAGAATTGGCCTCCACTGCCTTCTGAGGCAGAGAATTCCAACAGATTCACAACTCTCTGACTGAAAAAGTTTTTCCTCATCTCAGTTCTAAATGGCCTACCCCTTATTCTTAAACTGTGGCCCCTTGTTCTGGATTCCCCCAACATTAGGAACATGTTTCCTGCCTCTAACGTGTCCAACCCCTTAATAATCTTATACGCTTCGATAAGATCTCCTCTCATCCTTCTGATCTTCGTGTGTGTCACAGGCATACCAACATTTGCATCTTCTTCAACTAATTAGAGCCACTCATTTTATTAGGCGATGGCAATCTTTTATTGGGATGTGACATTCCTGAGTATATGAAGTTAATATTTAATTAACCAATTTAATGAACTAATTTAAGTAGCAGAATTTATATCCACAAACGCAGTCCCTCAAACTGCAAATCTCTGAATGAGTTCCACACAGGACCATTGCTACAGGCTGTTGCCAGTGTTCTGAAGCAATCACCCGAACCTCTGATCTTCATGTTTTCTACACCCAGAGCTACTCTTTCTGTTGTATAACTCAACTAATTGCATTGGCTTTGGAGTTCACCAGCCACAAACAAATTTATCACCAGGAACTGAAACAAATCAGCAAAGCAAAGCACGAAACAGCCCACCGAGTCCGCGCCGACCATCGATCAGCGGCTGTTACTTTCACATTGCGTCTGGAGCTCAGCTCTTTTGTTCATGTTTATGAGACATTATGACAATTAAGATGTTAGATCTGATATAGGGATAGGAAGTGTTTGGAGGCTGTGTGCTAAATGGAATTAAATACAGGAACCTGTTTGGTGTTTAGTTCTATGACAAATCTGTTATGAGGTCAGGAGATGAGCGACTTTCGCGGAACCCAGCTGAGCTACTGTGAGCAGGATGTTGCCTAGCTGGTGCTGCTTGACAGCACCATCGATACACCAGTGGTATGAACATTGACTTCTCCAACTTTAGATAGTTCCTCTGTCCCTCTCTTCGCCTCCCCCTTCCCAGATCTCCCTCTATCTTCCTGTCTCCACCTATATCCTTCCTTTGTCCCGCCCCCCTGACATCAGTCTGGAGAAGGGTCTCAACCCGAAACGTCACCCATTCCTTCTCTCCTGAGATGCTGCCTGACCTGCTGAGTTACTCCAGCATTTTGTGAATAAATACCTTCCATCTCATTGCTGATTATCGAGTGTAGACTAATGGGGTGGTAGTTAGCCAGACTGGATTTATCTTGCTTCTTCTCAGAACATACCTGGGCAATTGTCCACATTGTTAGGTGTGGCAGCTGTACTGGAACAGCCTAACCAGGAGGGTGGCAGGTTCTGGAGCTCAGGTCTTTAGTACTTTTTCTGAAGTGTTGTCTTCAGAACAAAGGGGACTATGAAGGCATGAGAAAGGAGCTGGCCAAGGTAGACTGGAAAGGGATCCTAGCAGGATTGACGGTGGAACAGCAATGGCAGGAATTTCTGAGCATAATCCGGAAAACGCAGGATCATTTCATTCCAAAAAGGAAGAAAGATTCGAAGGGGAGTAGGAGGCAACTGTGGCTGACAAGGGAAGTTAGGGATGGAATAAAACTAAAAGAAAATATGTATAACACAGCAAAGAGTAGCCGGAAGCCAGAGGATTGGGAAACTTTCATAGGACAACAGAAGGTAACAAAATGGGCAATACGGGCTGAAAAGATGAAGTACGAGGGGAAGCTGGCTAAGAATATAAAGAAAGACAGTAAAAGCTTCTTTAGATATGTTAAGAGAAAAAGAGTAGCAAAGTCAAATGTGGGTCCCTTGAAGGCAGACACGGGTGAAATTATTATGAGTAACAAAGAAATGGCAGAAGAGTTGAACAGGTACTTCGGATCTGTCTTCACTAAGGAAGATACAAACAATCTCCCAGAAGTACTGGAGGACAGAGGATCTAGGGGGGTAGAGGAACTGAAGAAATTTTCATTAGGTGAGAAATAGTATTGGGTAGACTAATGGGACTGAAGGATGATAAATCCCCTGGGCTTGATGGTCTGCATCCCAGAGTCCTCAGGGAGGTGGCTCTAGAAATAGTGGACGCATTGGTGATCATTTTCCAATGTTCAATAGATTCAGGATCAGTTCCTGTGGATTGGAGGATAGCTAATGTTATCCCTTTTCAACAAAGGAGCGAGAGAGAAAATAGGGAATTACAGACCAGTTAGCTTGACTTTGGTGGTGGGAAAGATGCTGGAGTCAATTATTAAAGAGGTAATAACGGTGCATTTGGATAGCAGTAAAAGGATAAGTCCAAGTCAGCATGGATTTATGAAAGGGAAATCATGCTTGACTAATCTTCTGGAATTTTTTGAGGACGTGACAAGTAAAATGGATGAAGGGGAGCCAGTGGATGTAGTGTATCTAGACTTCCAGAAAGCCTTTGATAAGGTCCCGCACGGGAGATTGGTGACCAAAATAGAGCACATGGTATTGGGGGTAGGGTGTTGACATGGATAGAAAATTGGTTGGCCGACAGGAAGCAAAGAGTAGGAGTAAACGGGTCCTTTTCAGAATGGCAGGCAGTGGCGAGTGGAGTACCACAAGGCTCGGTGTTGGGGCCGCAACTGTTTACCATATATATTAATGATTTGGAAGAGTGAATTGGAAGCAACACAAGCAAGTTTGCAGATGACACAAAGCTGGGTGACAGTGTAAACTGTGAAGAGGATGTTAGGAGGTTGCAGGGTGACCTGGACAGGTTGCGTGAGTGGGCAGATGCGTGGCAGATGCAGTATAATATAGATAAATTTGAGGTTATCCACTTTGGCGGCAGATTATTATCTCAATGGAGTTAGGTTAGTTAAGGGGGAGGTGCAGCGAGACCTGGGTGTCCTTGTACACCAGTCACTGAAAGTTGGCGTGCAGGTACAGCAGGCAGTGAAGAAAGCTAATGGAATGTTGGCCTTCATAACAAGAGGATTTCAGTATAGAAGTAAAGAGGTTCTTCTGCAATTGTATAAGGCCCTGGTAAGGCCACATCCGGAGTATTGTGTACAGTTTTGGTCTCCTAATTTGAGGAAGGACATCCTTGTAATTGAGGCAGTGCAGCGTAGGTTCACGAGATTGATCTCTGGGATTACGGGACTGACATATGAGAAAAGATTGAAAAGACTAGGCTTGTATTCACTGGAGTTTAGAAGGATGAGAGGGATCTTATAGAAACCTATAAAATTATAAAAGGACTGGACAAGCTAGATGCAGGAAAAATGTTCCCAATGTTGGGCGAGTCCAGAACCAGGGGCCACAGTCTTAGAATAAAGAGGAGGCCATTTAAAACTGAGGTGAGAAAAAACTTTTTCACCCAGAGAGTTGTGAATTTGTGGAATTCTCTGCCACAGAAGGCAGTGGAAGTCAAATCACTGGATGTATTTAAGAGAGAGTTAGATAGAGCTCTCGGGGCTAGTGGAATCAAGGTATATGGGAAGAAGGCAGGCACAGGGTATTGATTGGGGACGATCAGCCATGATCACAGTGAATGGCGGTGCTGGCTCGGAGGGCCATATATATATATATAAATTTCACAAGAAAATATTTGACTTGTGTCTATATCCCAATTTTAATCATGGCCTCCACCGATCAAAGATATTCCCCTTGTCCTATTCATCCTTCCCCCACTCTCTCTGCAACTTAAAACAAACTTGTTTCCCTCCTTCCCCTTGTTCTGATGAAGGGCTTTGATCTGACATGTTGAAGATAGTGAGGACAGGTTTTCCTGTCCACAGACACTGACTTATTGACCTTTTCCAGTATTTTCATTATCTGCAGTATTTCCAATATTCCCCCCATAACTCAACCCAATTATTGTTTTTATTTCTGGTCTTTTTCATTTTTCACAATTATGCAAATTCTAAATGACGTCCAGTGCCTCCAAGATACTTGGCAGATCATATGACATTGGGAATATTCAGTAAGAATTTAAGGCAACTAATATAAGTAATGATACCTTATGTATCAACTAAATTAGGTCACATTCACAAGGAGTAAAATTGACAGGTTTCATTAGTCTCAATTTCAGTGGATTCACCGTAATAAATAAAGCTGATATTGACAATGATTACTGTGAATCTGCCAGTTTTTCTAAAAGCTTATCTGATTCTTAATGCATTTCAGGCAAGGAAATCCTGTTTTCCTGTTAAAGTCTTGTCTGCAAATCGCTCAAGTCCCACTTGAATGCGATTGACTTTTAGCTGTCCTCTGAAATCGCCAAGCCAGGACAATGCAGAATCAATTAGGAAGAGCATACCTCTTTTGCAGACGATGGAATTTTACCCTGTCACAGCAACGTTATAACTCTATATTCCGCATTCTGGTATTTTTCGCTTTGCATTAACTCATATACTTGTATAGTATGATTGACTGGATAGCATGCGTGCAAAGCTGTTTACTATAACTCAGTACATGTGACAGTAATAAACCAATAAATGCCAGTGTAGCCAGCAATGCCAAATCCAGAGAACAAATAAAAAGAAACGTACGGCAAGCTGGGATGGCAAACTGTGTAATTGCATTTATTGCAAATGGATACAAATTCTTGACAAAGACCAGTAGCCCTAATTATAAAGGGGCCGAGGGAGAACATAACTGGGACTTTTTACACCAGTCTGGTCTCTCCATCTAAGGGATAATATGTGCTTGTATAGAGTGAATGCAACAAAGGCTCACATTAATTTCTGGATTGACATGCAAAGTGTTTTCCCCGGCCAAATGGAATCCATCAGTCTGAAGAATGGTCCCAATCCAAACATCACCGACCCATGTTCTCTAGAGGTGCTGCTTGACTTGCTGAGTTACACCAGCAGTGTGTCTTTTTGTTGGAGTCCATTATCTTCTGACGGACTCCCCATTATTCCAGATTCATCCTGGACTGCAAAAATAACCCCAGCAAGTTCATCAACCGGATGCACTGATCCACCTTTTCCTTCTAACCCACTCCCTTCAAATACAAGAAACACACAGAATCAAAAGAAACACGAGAAAGTTATTCAGCCATTCAATTGCCTGGCTGAAGATGCAGGCAGGCAAGACCCGTTTCATTTTCTTATGATTTGAAAATGGAATGAACATTTTGCACAGGTCAGGAGCCAAAGGGTACTGGGAAACCCAAACGCACTAGGGTGACAAAGTTACTAATAAATAGGTGCCATCTAACAGCACTGCATCAACAGCATCCATTACCTGTTTGTGAAGATCAGGATTAGACTGATTGGACAGTAAACTGTACAAGTTCAGGGATGTCACTGTTCTCCACAGTCACCATCTGCCTACACAAAGACAGGTTCAATTCACGTTGTGCCATAATTTAGTTTAGTGTTAGTTTAGAGAAATAGCTGGGAAATAGGCTTTTGGCTCATCAACAATCATCCGTACACTAGTTCTATCCTAAGAACTAGGAACAATTTACAGAAGCTAATTAACCTACAAATCTGCAAGTCTTTGGAATGTGGGAGGAAACCAGAGCAGCCGGAGAAAACCCACGCAGTCACAGGGAGAACACACAAGCTCCGTACAGACAGCACCTGTATTCAGGATTGAACCCAGATCTCTAGCACTGTAAGGCGGTAACTCTACCACTGTGCCACCCTTATAATAGGAGGTAATGAACTGAAAATAGGTCTTAATGGGCCAAATGGCCTAATTCTGCTCCTATCACTCATGATCTTATGATCTATATTCTTAACCAAATCTGCACAAGATTTGTAGGAAGGTACTGCAGATGCTGATTTTGTTGTTACACCCACATTGAAGATAAATCAGCTTAAATATGGGAGATGGGAATTTATTTTTAAATTCTCACACACGTTAATCAATTTTCTATCAATGCTTTGTCTACTAAAAGTAGCATTTCCAACATCAATCATATAATTAACCAAAAGCGAAATTGAGAATTAAGTCAGTCGCAATCCAGAACAAAGGAACGTTTATTTTAATGTATGGATTTTGAATGCATACAGAAGTGGTTGTGTACTGAAACATAACAAAGTTCCTTTGAATGTCTTGTAGATTCCGCATCAAGCTTTTCAGGGGCCCACATTAAACCAACAATCAGCAATCCACCACATCCAATGAGACCTCAGTAAGACCTCTGAGTATTCACCAGGAGTGCAGAAATATTGCAACACGCAAGAGCAGACAAGGCTGTTGTGACTCATCCATATTCACGGGTCATGGGAATATCACTTCCCACATTTTTACTCCTGTCTCTCCATCAAAATATTCCCTGACTTCTGATCTAACTCCTTAGCATCTTTGTCCAGCGAAATTTCCTTCTATTCCCACAAGGTCATTCGTGCTTGAATTATTAATATCTTTCAAGCTGGCTGAACCGTCCCGCTGAGTTACTCCAGCATTTTGTGTCTATCTTCGGGTGTAAACCAGCATCTGCTGTTCCTTCTATGCAGCAACTTTAGTCCTTCCCAATAAAGTCCTTAAGCTGAGCGTATGACGGAGTGGAATGATATTTATTTTCATAAACAACAACTGCGAGATCATCACAACGTTTTAGTTTAGTTAGTCGTTTATTGAAGTAGTAATACAAACAGATTAGTATATCTCCCGTCATATAATTTGGTAAGAACTTATATCCTACCATAGCTCCTTCGTATCTGAAGCATTACGTCAGTGAATTCCCAATTATACTCATAATTCTCGGCTCCTCCCAGTCCATATATGCACATATGCCCATATATGTAAGCCTAGTATTCATCTCACAACAACCCCCTAGTGTCCAAAATTAATACAGCAGGATACAAAATATAATATGCTAAAATAGCTAATAAACACAAATGGCTCCTACACAATTGTTCTAAGTATATAACGAAACAATTACTAATAAACATTAAAAGGAGCCATAAAAACTTCACGCATAATCAAAATAAAGCATGCACTATATGCTGGCATCTATTCTACTTTAGTGATTCTTCAATTTTCGAGTCTTTGCTGTACTCGGGTATCAGCCTCTAGGAGCAGACATATCTTCGTAATCAGTCTTTCCAAGATGTTGCTCTTAGTCTGAAGTCGAACTGTGCGCACAAGACCTTGTACATCTGGTATGGTCTCCAATATTTTGCCCATTAGCCAGGAGCAACATGGGACAGTGGAATCCACCACCAGAGTAATATCACATGTAGTGAAACTTCTTTTCACCTTTGACCACCGTTGTCATTCCTGGATCAGAGGCAAATATTCTCGTATCCACCGTTTCCAAAAGAGATCTGCCATATATTGTACCTGTCTCCATTTGCATCTGGTATTTAAAATCTTCCTCCGCAAATAGTCCAGGTGGGAGTATTGGCTTGCCTTTCACCTGAAGAAGATGGTTTGGTGTAAGCGCTTCCAGGTCCATTGGATCATCAGAACTCTTGGTGATGGGTCGATCATTTAAAGCAGCTTCAACCTCACAAATTAAAGTTTCCAATCCTAATCGTCCAGAACTTGTTGACTAAGAACAGAGCGCAGCACATTACGAACCATGCAGATCAATCGTTCCCAAACACCACCATGATGGGATCCTGCTGGAGGTTACCAGTTTATCCCTTTCTGAAGCATAGCATTCTGGATCTTGTCCTGATTCAAGCGATTGAAAGCTTCTCTCGATTCTCTTTCCGCTGCAATAAAATTTGTACCATTATCTGATCTTAAAGATGAAACTTGACCTCGTTGACAAATGAATCTTCGTAATGCGTTGATGCAGGAGTCTGTAGCAAGTGTATATGCAACCTCAAGATATACTTCCCTGCTTGCCATGCAGGTAAGATTACACCATACCTTTTAACAAAACCGTCCCCTTTTGACTTCTATGGGACCGAAGAAATCTACTCCTGCATCCGTAAATGGAGGCTCATCTGGTTGAATTCTCACCAGAGGCAAATCTGCCATCTTTTGTTCCCCAACTCTTCCCGGCTGACATTTACACACAACGCAATCTCTTAAAATTTTCCTTGCATCGGAGTTAGCTTTGATAATCTTGTACCTTTTACGGAGATGAGACAGCATATGATTTCTTCCTCCATGACCGAGCTGTTCATGGATATATCGTAATAGTAGTGTTGATATGTGAAGGTCCTTCAAGAGAATAATAGGATGCTTAGCCTCTTCAGGCATCGCTAGCCTATTAAGGCGACCGCCTACTCCCCGAAGTCCATCATTCAGCACTGAATCCTGTTTGTACAAATGACTACGTCCTTTGACAGTATTACCATCTTCTAGTGCTGATAGTTCTTCCTCGAATCTTTGTCTTTGACTGAAGGAGATGATTGCACTTTCTGACTGAGAAAGATCTTCTGGATGTAAACATTGTCTGTGGAGTGTTGCTTTAAAGACTTGCATTTCCTTTTCAACCTTTTCTTTCCGCTTGCCAGGATCCTTTTCAAGGCTACTCACAGCAGCCTGAATTTCCTTTCCCTTTGGAGTCCGCTGCAAGAGCATTGTCTTTATTCGGAGAAACCAAGCTACGGCAGTCTTCAGATTCCTCCATGATGAAAAATAAGTGATCAGAGAGTTTGTGGGGTTCAATGGATCCTTGACAATGATGTTCATTGTAATGTCTTGCTTAATTTCCAGATCATTAGCAGAAATTGCAGATTACAAGTGATGTTTTGCCTATTCCTTGTCTGATTTAGAGAAATTCTGGTCCTTTGATCCATCTTTTACAAAGTGGTCTGCGGTTAGTGGTCTCGATGCTTCATCTGCAGGATTCTCCTTTGTGCCAACATATCTCCATTGAGATACATCAGTAGCATCCCTTAGAAGGAGATTCTGTTTGCAACAAACATTTGAAAGTGTTTGGTTTCGTTGTGGATGTACTTAAGCATTGTTGTGCTATCCAGAAGATGGATTTGTCCAGTTGAAGTTGTAATTCTTTTCACATCATTTTGTCAAATCTGACAGCTAGGACTGCAGCTGTAAGCTCCATTCTGGGAATCGTCATCTGTTTTAATGGTGCCACTCTGGATTTTCCCATAATAAATGCAATATGCACCTCTTTGCTATCGTTTTCTAGTCGTAGATATGAAACAGTACCATGGCCACTTTCACTGGCGTCTGAGAAGTGGTGCAGCTGTGCATATCCGATTTGACCAAAGCTCTTAGGCTTCACACACCTGTCCACCTTAAACTCCGTAATCTTATTGAGATCTGCTAGCCATCCTGTCCATCGCTGAGAAAAGGTTTGGGGTATGTTTTCATCCCAAGTTTCTCCTTGCAGAGTTTCTGCATAATCAGCTTGGCTGGCAGAGTAAATGGTGCCAGAAGTCCTAAAGGATCGTATATAGAGCCGACTACAGACAGAATGCCACGTCTATTGTACGGTCGTTCCTGTACGGCAATTCTGAACTTGAACACATCTGTTTCAATGCACCAGCGCAATCCTAGTGCTCTCTCCATTGGCAGATTGTCCTTGTCCAAGTCCAACTCCTTGATATCTTTAGCTCTGCTTGCTTGAGGAATGGATGCCAATACAGCACGGCTGTTACTGATCCATTTTGACAGCATGAATCCTCACATTTGGCAGATTGTAGACAGGTCTCTTACCATTTGAACTGCCTCCTGTTCGGAAGGCATGGATTTTAAACAATCATTCACGTAGAAGTTGTTCTTTACTGTGTTTGTCACCTCTTCAGGAAAGCTTTGTTGACCTCAGCAGTCCTTCTCAATGCAAGGTTTGCACAACTTGGTGATGACACGGCTCCGAAAAGATGTACCATCATCCGGTATTCAACAAGATCTTGCTGCACATCACCATCGGGTCACCACAAAAATCGCAGATAGTCAACATGCTTTCCTGATACTTTGACCTGATGAAGCATTGCTTTGATATCCACCATCAAAGCAACCGGCTCTTGTATGAATCTGATGAGAACTCCAATGATGAGTTGGTTAGGTCTGGACTCTGCAGCAGTTGGCAGTTAAATGATGTACCCTTAAAAACTGCCCCACAGTCAAAGACCACTCTTAAAGTTCCTTTCTTTGAATCATACACCCCATAATAAGGGATATACCCGGGTTCTCCATCACTTCGATTCAGCTGGTCCATTGGTACCCTTTCAGCATAACCATTATCAATCATCTCCGTGAGGAAAGATGTATAATCATTATAAAACTTCTTGTTCTTGCCAAACTTGCGTTTTAAGCTCTGAATACGTTGCTTTGCTATGCTATGGTTATTTGGCATGCCGGTATTCTCTTGCTTGAAAGGTAAGTCTAGACAATAGTGTCCGTCATCCTTGCTGAACGATTCATAATGTCCAAGAACCTTATCTCTTCTCTGGACATTTCTTCCTTTTCCTTGCTGGATCTTGCACCAAAGTCATGATTGTATTGTTTGACCAAAAGCTCCTCTAGGTTCACAATGGATATTCGATTGACAGCAGCAGCATTTCTATCCCTGCTGTCATGGTCTTTTTTCAGGGGGCCATAATGACCCATCCCAGCAGGGTTTGCATAGCGTATGGTCCATCCCCTTGGCTGTTGACCAGTTCCCATGGTTCCAATACCTTTGAAGCATTTATCCTGATGAGGTGGTCAATGCCAGAGTCTATTTCCGGAATCATGACATCCTTCAAGTAAAGCCATTGTGTCAGGTCTTCTTGTCTGGGAATATTTAACTGTGAAACAGGCATGGTCTTTTGTGTAAACACATCAGATAATTAAACAAAATCGTCCTTGTCCAGACTAGATATTTCCTAACCCGAGATAAGACGACTGGTCACAGGCTTCACTTGATTCATGGTACGCAGGAGAATATTTTTCTTTGGTCCTGAAATGTTCAGCCATCTCATCAAGCTTTCCGTGCAGAAGGTAGCTTCCATGAGCTTCCATGATCCAAAAATGCATATGTTTGCAACACTGTACTCTCCTTGTGGCTCTTTACTTGTACTGGTACGATGGAGAAGATGCAAGCTTTGTCACTGGCCCCAATATGTCCACACATTTGAAATGGAAGAACAGCATCACTCAAACTTGATGCTTCCTTCTGTTCTGTACGTACTGGTTTCTTTTCTTTGTCCTTTTGTTCCAATAGACAATAGGTGCAGGAGTAGGCCATTCAGCCCTTCGAGCCAGCACCGCCATTCAATGCGATCATGGCTGATCACTCTCAATCAGTACCCCTTCTCCCCATACCCCCTCACTCCGCTATCCTTAAGAGCTCTATCCAGCTCTCTCTTGAAAGCATCCAACGATGCTTCCATGTGAAGTATCTCAGGATGATTTCCTTTGCATACAACACAAGCCAAATGACTGTTGCAGTCTTTGCTCATGTGACCTATTTTTAAACATCCAAAACAGATTCTCTGCTCCTTTAAAAAATCCAAATTTTCTTTGTGCTCTTTCTTCTCCAATGCTCCAACACTGCTCCAATGTGAGTTTGATCATCCTTTTTTCCACCTTCTCAGAATCTTTTCTGATGTCACCACCTTGTGACTGAACATCAGATTTAACCACAGACATACTACTGGCTATTCCTTTAAGACGTGTAGACGTAAAGTCGTATCTTCAAAGGAATTAAAAACAAAACTGATAACTAGCAATCCTCATGGTCACTTCTTTGTTTCTAGCATTCCAAAGTTTTCCTGTCGTAGCTTTCCAATACAACTTCTGAAAAACAGCTTTTCCAATGCTATTCACTGGCTTTCGAAGTTTCCATCTCCATAGTCAGATTAACGCAGATAGCGACTCTTATCAGTCTGTTTCGACTTGAAGGCTTTTGCAATAAAACAATCCTTGTTCTGTCAGTCGCTACACAGTCTCACTCCTAGAGCCAGTTATAACTTTAAATGACTCAGAGACAGGATTACTTTATCTTCACTCACCGAGGATAGCTCTTGATCTATTCACTCTGGCTGAGGCAGGTTCTTACAATATAGCGGCAACTTTCACCCTTCCCAATAAAGTCCTTAAGCTTACCGTATGACGAAAGAGTGGAGTGATATTTATTGACGCAAACAACAGAGAGATCTTCACAACGTTTCAGTTCAGTTAGTTGTTTATTGAAGTAGTAATACAAACAGATTGGTATATTTCCCGTCGTATAATTTGGTAAGAACTTGTATCTTAGCATAGCTCCTTCATGTCTGAAGCATTACGTCAGTGAATTCCCAATTATACTCATAATTCTGGCTCCTCCAAGTCCATATATGCAGATATGCCCATATATGTAAACCTAGTATTCATCTCACAACAACCCCCTAGTGTCCAAAAATAATACAGCTGGATAAAAAATAATATATGCTAAAATAGCTAATAAACACAAATGGCTCCTATACCTTCAAACACATGAACTCCACCCTGTTTCCTCTGCATCAAGTAATTTTTCCAAAACACCCGTGTTGTACACCAATTCCTTTTGCTTCTTCAATAAATCCACAGAACGGAGGCATGTCTGGCAAGACCAGCAGTCAATGTTTATAATGTTGATCTTGGATTAGAGTCAGAGTCAAACAGTGTGGAAACAAGCCCTTCGGCCCAACTTGCCCACGCTGACCAACATGCCTCATCTACACTATTTCCAACTGCTTATATTTGGCCCATATCCCTCTAAACCTATCCCATCCCTGAACCTTTCCAAATGTGATACTACCTGCACCAACTATCTCCTCCGGCATCGCATTCCCTACCACCACAACCCATTATGCAAAAACGGTGGCCCTCAGGTTCCTGTCAGATGTTTCCACTCTCCCCTCAAACTCATTTCCTATGGGTCTTCATCCTCTGACTCTGGGTAAAAGACTCCATGCATTTACCATATCTACGCTTACATGGAATATATAGCTCCTTCGCCATTGGCAATTCAAGTCAGTGTTTGTGTTCCAATTGATCCTACTCCCATCATGTTTAACAAACATCAGCCTAACCCTCTGCTTTATTCTGTATAATATTTGCCATTGAGCACCTTGATATCGTGAGCTCGGGAAAGAGAAGGGTGCTATAGTAACAAGTCTGACGGTGAAGAGGTTGGGATGATGGATAAATGGGAATGGGAGAGGGTAAGAGAAATGAGGGGCCTAGGTAGGGAGGGGTGGGAGATGAGCAGCTGGAGGAGGGGAAAGAAATAGATGCCAATTTCTTCCCCCTTCTCTTCCCACCCCTCTGTCACCCCTCCCGACCTTGTGCCTAAAAGTGGCATCAAGTTGGAGGTATTGGCCCTTGGGTGATCCATTGAATACAAAAGCAGGTCTGGCGAAAGTCAAGGATGAGGGGATTTCCATCCTTGTTCCGGCTGGGAAGGTGAATGTGAGAACACACAAGGAAAACGGAACTGGTGCAGTTGAGAATGCTGTCAACTAAGATGGAAGGGAAACCACAGTGGAAGCAAAAAGGAAGAAACGTTTGAGGTAGTGATGTGGAAGATTGCTTTGTCAGACGGAATGTGACCGAGAAAATAGGAGAACAAAATGAGTCCTTTCGGGAGCAAGCGTGTTTTGTTTTTTAGATTTCCAGAACTCCTCAACCATACCAGTGCCAGAATGTGTGCAGGCAAAGGTCTGCAGGTGGATAAATAACAGTATTCTGCAGGTTGCTGATCCTAGTCAGTTACTGAGATCTGACTGTAACTGATCCCAGTCTAACTGAGGTTGGAAAACAAGATATGAAGAGTAGGCATTCTATACAGATTAAAAAGAATCCCACATTTGCTTTTAGTTGTTTTGGATATATTCTTACATTAATTTTAAGAAGCTGCTGACAGAACCAACTTTTCTTGTCCCAGTTGTAACTAATTTTTAAAACACTAACCATTTTAATTGGACCAACTGAGCTGGGAGCACTTAATCAGAACTATGCCTCAGTTCAAACCAGTACAGTACATCACACTCCAGAGAACTGAGTCAGTACGCGCCGTCAGTGAATACGGGTATCAGAATGCTCAGCAAAACCGGAGCTAAAAACCAAACACCTTAAGTGATGTACTTGCTTTCTGGTCTCAACTCCGATCCTTATACTGTTCTTAACAGTAAAAACCAAAGGCTGGGATTTTTGATAGATCTTGCTTTTAATTCCTGTGCAGCTTGTTCAAAAATAGGCCAAACTAATGTCCAAGTGCAACCCTAAATTCCATCCAGAATATATTAAACTTCTAATATTTCCCACTAGTACATATTAAAACTAAAATCATCCCATTCACATGTTCACACTTCACATTCAAATTAATCTCCAGCGAGAGTTTCCAATAACTGGAACAGTGTGAGGCCTTCCAGAAAACTCCAAAATTAAACTTGCTGTTTTATTAAACAACAACGAACATTAGTATTGCAGTATTTCTCCATAAGCAATGGTGTTGATTTGTGACATATCGACAATCACTTTTAACAGTTTTTTAACGTATTTACTTTCCTGAGAAGCTAATATCTGAGCAAATATAACGAGCAAATTGTTCTATAGAGACTTTATAATGTTGCCTGCAGTTATTTAATATCCAATTTTGCATGACTGAAGTCCAAAGTGATTGAAATGCTTATTTTTTCCATAAATTTATTTTCAGCTGCATTAATAAAACAGCATTGCAAATATATATTGGTTAGACTTCATTTGAAGTATGGTGTACAGCTCCGGTCATCACACTACAGGAAGGATTGAACAATATTAGAATGCAGAGGACATTCACCAGGATGTTGCCTGGAATGGAGGGCTTTACCTACTAGGAGAGACCTACTACTCCAGATGCTGCCTGACCTGCTGAGTTACTCCAGCATTTTGTGAATAAATCGAGAATGGATAGCTGGGTTTATTCTTACTGAACGCTTCGAGTGGTTTATAAAATTATAAAAAGGATATATATATATATATATATATAATAAAATATTATGAGTTTACTGTTTGTCTCTTTATCACCTTCCCCTAAACCAACAATGGACCATTGTGGGTTCCACCTTTCCTTGATCATCATTGTTGGCTTTAATCTGTCTTTTTGCATTAACCTTTCATTAATTTTTTCTATGTACATTTTCATATCTTGCGGTTCCTGCTCTCCTGACTGAAGAAGCCTCAACTCAAAACATCACCTACTCCTTTTCTCCAGAGATGCTACCTGATCCACTAAGTTCCTCCAGCTCTTTGTGTCTATCTTCAATGTTGATGCTGTTGGGTTGTAAGCTCGTCAAGTACAACAAGAGCTGCTATTCCTCCACTTTGTTTGTGGCCTCACTGGCAATAGAGGAAGCAGAAAGCAGGCAGGATAGTATGAGAATGGGAAGGGGCATTAAAATGGCTGGCAACGGCAGGTCTTGGCAGACTGAGGGTGTGTTGAGTGACAGTCACCTAGTCTAGGCAGGGGTTAAACCTGGGACTCTCTCACTGTGAAACAGTAGCTGTACTCGCTGTGGATTGCCAAATGCATGTTTTACAAATATCAGACTGAAGAAAGGTCACGACCCGAAACGTCACCCATTCCTTCTCTCCCGAGATGCTGCCTGACCCACTGAGTTACTCCAGCATTTTGTGTCTACCCCTTCGATTTAAACTAGCATCTGCATCTGCAGTTTTTCTTTCCTACTTTTATAAATATCACCACTGGTATATCACCCAACATCCATCACTCAATGACAGTTACAAAGGACATAGAAATCTGGAAGTGTAAAAGATGTTGTGAGATCAGCAAATCTATTTCACAGTTCCAATGTACACAAATTGAGAACACTACACAGCCACGACTACGTCACTAGCAACACCACTGAATAAAGCATTCAAAGCAAGCATCAGCAACACTAATTTTCTGTATGGATACAAACACATCATTCCAGTACAAATGACAAGCCAGAAGGAATACAGTGATGTGATGTTTATTTTCTATGACGGAAACTATAACATGAGTAAATTAAAATGTGACAAATCTATTTTTGACAATAACCTTGAGTATCAAGATACTTCCTCTTTCCCACCTCCTTTTACCATTACCGCCACCTTATCAGAACCTTACCTTGAGGTTCTGTCCATACAGTGACAGCAGGTAACAAATATCACAGGTGCAGTGGAGTGCAAAGCAGGGAAGCCGCATGGAACTCTTGCTCCAACTCATTCAAAACCCTGGATCACTTCAAAAGTCAAACGCTGCTGAGTATTCTCAGGACCGACCACATGCTCTTCCCACTGCAGCAAACAGACACTGAACATTGATTATCTGATGAGAGCTAGAAGTATTGGTAACAAAGCCTTCCAATCAGTGTCATTAGAGTTTTTGGAAGAAGGATAACTATTCACCTCCACGCAGGCACAGGAGCACTTTCAAATGTTCCCAAGGGAACACAAATGGAGGATTAAATCACAACCTCAAACATTACAAGTGCACCAGATACTATACAAAGCTTTGTAAAGAGGTAACAATCTCGAAGAAATTACAATTTTTTGACTACCGAGCCTGTAACTAATCTTAGACACAGATCCAAAATCTGCCTGAGGCAGAAAAAGCTCAAAATGTCATCCAGATCCCAGGACACATCCTGCCATAGACTGTAACATGCCAGCACCAAAGCACAAGAGTAGTTGACCAAAATGAAAGATTGAAGCACAATATGATTAAACATTCTCAGTGACAGCATACTTCAAAAGTATGAGATAGCTAAATGCTGCAGATTTTGTACAATTATCATCGGTCGCCACTCGCTCTTGAGTAAGACTATGGCATCTAGACGGGGTGTTGGGATGTGTACTGAGATGGCTGATTGGACCAATCTGTGCTCCAATGTTCCTTCCACATAGAGGTGCAGGAATGCATTAACCAGTGATTCGTGGTTTTTGAGATTCTCTCTTCCTCTTTGCTTCGTCCATTCCAACTCGTATGAATGAGCATACAGGTATGCCAAACGATACAGTTAAGACATTAGAAAATGAATTAAACTTTCAACAACTCAAGCGGCATCTGCGGAGTTGTAGACACTGACCAGTCCATCACAGGTACTGACCTCCCCAACACTGAAGGTATCTATAGGAGACGCTGCTTCAAAACAGCAGCCAACATCAAAGATCCACACCATCCTGGCCATGCCCTCATCTCGCTGCTAGCACCGGGAAGGTGGTATAGGAGCCTGAGAACCATGACCTCCAGGTTCAACAACAGATTCTGCCCAGCAACCATCAGGCTCTTGAATGATGCACAACGCTAACCCCAACAACTGTGATCTCCTCTGGACTGCGTCTTTGGTTGCATTACAAACTTCGGTTTTGTACTAATCATATCTACCTATTATTAAGAGTATTAATTTATTGTATTATTGATTATATAGTTATCTTTGGGATATTGCGTTTAAGGGCTTATTGAGCGGCAGCAAGTAAGAATTTTGATATTCATTGCCAGTAGGTCTGACAATTAAACACTCTTGTCTTTTGTCTCAAGGCATGTACCAACTCTCTTCAGACTTCCAGCATAATATTCCATTTGACCAGATGAGCAAAACAGGCATAAAATGCTGCAGCAGCATTCATTAATGCCAGAAAATGAATATTAATTAATTCATTCCAATTATAGAAAGGCAAACCAAGGAACTGAATTACAAAATATGAATCAGCAGACAAACTCCTCTGTCTTATGTGGTAAAGATCTACACAATAAGGTACAAAGCCCATTTTTTAGATTGCCCAGAAGGGCGTAGTAGTAGAATCAAGGTTAAATTTCTGGATTAATATTTGTATTTTATGGGAATCAAGGGATATGGAGTTAGTGCAGAAAGGTGGCATGACCTGATTGAACAGTGGAGCAGACCAAGTAAATTGTTCCTGCTTCTGGCCCGAGAATCCAGAGACATTTGTTCAAATCCAGGGCAGCTGGAACATTTATATTCAGGTAAATAAATGTATCCTCTCATGTCCCACAATCCAATCACATAATCCAGCAATATTTATTATTTTAACTTGTGTAATGGGCCAGGCAAGATTGTTTAGAGAGAATGTAGCAGGGCAAATATTGCCAAGTAGAAGGAAAATTTGTTTTGTTTTACTCTAAAAATCAAAGGATAAGTGTGTGCGGTGATACGCTGTTAATATTTTTTTACACCAGCTCGTTATCAGAAGCACACTCAATCACAGTCCACTCGTTATTAGACTCACACTCAATCACATACAATAATTCCATTCTGGCAAAAGTACTTTGGCCCAAAGCATTAACTATGCTTCTCTCTCCACAGACGCTCCCTGACCTGCTTTGAATTGCCACCATTTTTATCTTCAGTTTACTTCAGCTTCATTCACCACACAACCATCAAAGTCTAGATTCTTAATTTAGAAATGAACAGATAGGTATATCAGAACTTATACAAATAATATGGATTCTATCCTGTACATAAAAGATAGTGCAAGATTTATTTAAATTGGTCTTATATTTTTTAAGTTAGAGACATTTTAAAGTTTAAAAATTACCTTTCCAACCGACTTCTTAAAGGTACTCAGCGTGTGACATCACAATGGGTCACGTACAACATTAATTGCGCTACCCTCCCCACTCGCCCAAACAAGATGGCCACTGGCAGCAGGGCCGCCCGGGGTCAGTGGCTCCCTCTCCCCTTTCCTGTTTCCCCTCGCCCCCACCCGGCCTCAGGGGAGACTCCGAGCAGGAGGGAGATGGTCGCCCACCCCGTCCACTGATCCTTCCTTTCCGTCTCCTCGAGCGCCCGCTTCAACTGACGACGTCGTCAAGTCCCCGCTCCCGCCCGAGCCCAGCGCTCCGCACCATCACCGGAATACAACCCCAGCGCCCAGCTTCTTCTCCTCCTCCAGCGACCTCTTCAACCGACGGCCTCGTCGCCACTCCATAAAAATGGCGGCCGCTCTCCTTCTCCTCCTCCAGCCGCACTGACCGCCTCGAGTAGTCCCAGCTCCCGCCAGGCCCCAGCCGCCGGGTCTCGACGGCAATCAGCACCGCATGCCCACTGGTAAGTGGTTTTCGCCGCTAACGGGTCCAAGGGGGGAGTGGGCATGAGGGCCGAGTTGGGGTGAGGGGAGGGGGAGGAGGGGGAGTGTGGGGGATGGGAGAGTGGGATGAGGAGGAGAGTGGGGTGAGGGGGAGTTGGGGCGGGGAAAGGGGGTGGGAGTGGGGGGAGGGCAGAATGTGTGTGGGGAGGAGGCAGTGGGGGTGAGGAGAGCGGGGGTGAGGGGAGTGGGTGTAGGGGGGATGGAGTGGGTCAGGTGGGGGGTGAGGGGGATTGAGGGAATTGAGTGGGGGGGGTGAGGGTGCTAGACCAATACAGGAGACCCTTTGGGTCCACGGCTCGCTCTGGCTGCAGCCACGGGGCCCAGGTCACTGACAACCTCTCCCCTTCCCTGTCCCCCCTCTACGAGGAATGGGCCCACTTGAGGGGGGAGGGGTGTGTGTGGTGTGTGTGCGTGCACGTGTGTGTACATACACACACACACACATATACCTGCACAGTTCTTCAACGTGAATATTCTAGTGCGAATATTTAATGCATAGAAACACTTTCAGTGAAGTCCTTCAGTGTGTTTAATATCTGGATGAATTCGATCAACTATGAAACAACATATAATTTAGCACTGCTTTTTGTAATAATAACTGGAGGCACTGGTTTTGTATTTGCTTTCAATGTTTTCTTCAAAAGGACTGAGGATGTAACTTTGGACAAGGTTATGAGGAGTGCCTTGCAGCCAAGCCAAATCTAAATGATTTTCATCAGGGACTGACTAAACTTTCCAAAGCTGCAACTTGTGGATCAAATGGACATTTCCTACCCTTATAACCATTGTCAAATGTTTCTCTGACCTTTTTTGAAGATGTGCTTAAAAATGCTCTATTCTCAGGCCTTTACACAAGGCCCATAACTCAACATATTGATTGGATTCAAGCTAACACGCTTTATGGATTGTGGACACAAAGTGCTGGAATAACTCAATGGGTCCGGCAACATCTCCAGAGAACATGGGTACGTAATAGTTTGGGTCGGCACCCTTCTTCAAACTGAAGGATCCCGACCCAAAACATCACCTATCCATATTTTCCAAAGATGCTGCCTGACCAATTAAGTTATTCCAGAACTTTGCGTCTTTAAACTAGCATCTACAGGTCCTTGTTTCCACACTATATGGGTCAATTTACTTAAAAATAGATTTAATGTCATTCTTTCTGAGGCAAGTAGATAAAACCCAAGACATGTAATTGAATTGTCCAGTGTTTTATTGCATCATCAAATCGAGAGGCAGTAAGGCAGAGACCACTGATTGGTAGAAGCAAATACGAATAAGTTTGTGGATTTAGTGCTACAAAAAGAAATTGGATTGTTCTGACCTTCAAGAAAGGCGCTAACATTGGTAAAAGGAGAACAAATATTCAATACTCCACCATAATTATGGTGATTAAAGGTATATTGCTTAAGTTAACCTGCACTATAGCAAAGGTCGGTCAAGAGTTGGCCCTGGTATTCCTGGAATAAAGGTGATGGATGAGGAAATCCAGAGCTCAGAGTATTTTCATCAGTCCTCATACCACATTTATTTCCCTGTAACCTAATTTTTACTCGTATCACCCCAAAAAATCTCTTTCATCCTCTCCCAATTCTTCTGCTACCCACTACACTAGAGGCAACGTATATCAGGGAATTAAGCAGAGGATTCTGGAACACCCAGGAAATCCCACAAGGTCTCAGGAAGAACAGTCAGCAACCAAGATCAGGAAGAAACCCAGGTTGCTCAAGTTGCATAGCCTTTTTACTTATTCTACCGTTGAAGGTCAGCTTCCTTAGTTTAAGAATAAATCTACACTGACCACAAATGTATCCATTTGCAATATGGATACTGGTTAAAAAAAATCGTACATGAAATGTAAACTAAAAATCTAAAATGGCAATAATATAATCAGTCAGAATCTAAACTTCAACATATTAGCCATTTTATTACAAATCCATTTACATCATTTAATTCCAAAACTGGCATCCACCTAATAAATGTGACAAATTTAGCTAGTTAGAAAGTTTCCAGAGAAAGTAGGACAAACATAATTCAGCCAATCACTGCTTGAGTTGGTTCCCCATCAAAATAAGGTATTGTTGACAATGATACGGCTTGTCACAAAAATTATCTGTGAAACAGTTTACATCCTCAGTACCATCTCCACTATGACTATATCCTTGCTTTCGAGTGGCAACCTCCCCACAATGGAGAGGAGCCGAAGCAACGTTTTATAAAGTTGTAATATGACATTCCAGCTCTTGTATTCTTTGCCAGATGAAGACAAGATTTTATGCGCCTATTTCACCTTCCTACTGAACAATGCTGCCACTCTCAGGGATCTATGGACATGTTCCCCCGGGTCATACCATCCATTGTGTGTGCCTTACCCTTATGTGACATTTCTAAATGTATTACTCTGCACTTGTCACAATTAAATTCCATCGGCTATTAACTTTCCGGTTGAACAATATAATGCTGCCGCCCAAGACAATCCACCGTGCCATCTACTTCGATACATTTAACTGCTAACATCCATTATCTCCTCCTTTGAAGACATGTGCAAGGTAGTAATTTAATACCTTAATGCTGCTCTCAGCATCTATTCACACACCTGAAGGGAGGCCGGAGTTTATGGTGGCCCACCTCTACCTCCTCAAGACCAACATGGAGTGCCAAAATATCAGATGCATTCTGGCTTCAAATCATCAAACTAATAAGAGCCAAGATCTTTCCAAGTTCTTATTTTTAAATATATTTATATGTCATGTCCTGAGCATTGTTGGCAAGGCCAGCAATTAGACTGATCCTGGAAATGGCCAAGTCCTCTCAGGCAAAGTTACTGACTTGAGGAAACTAGTCCAAAATATTACATTGGAAATACATAGCGCATATTTGCAGAATACCTCTATTAAATATTACATCACCCCAAAATTAACTTCATTGCTTACCATAAATTGAAGCTTGGCTTTGGTGGTGACCATTAAATATTTTGGTAGTCAAGTTCTACTGTGGCTTGGCAAACAAAGTTCAGTTGGGATCCAGTAGCAATAGTTTAAAAGGCTGCAGCCCAAAATGTTACATCAGAGTTACACTGATAGGGAGATGGTAACAGGGAAACAGAATCTGCATCCCATCAGATCTGCATCCACCATCAAGAACCCTTAACTTAACATTACTACCCAGACAGCAGCTCTAAGTTCCAGCAACGGAAATCCAAAGCCAGATGCAGCTTAACCCAGACCAGAAATATAATTCAGCACTTGATTCATCATGACTTCCCAGTTGTTATAATGCCCAAAATCCAGTTTCTTTTTATATCTACGTCTTCAATCTACCCTGCCACTTTCAATGAACTAAATGTACAAAGCCCCAGATCTCTCTGTTCTTTTACTAATATTAGAATTGTCCCCTCAAGTTTATGTCTCATATTCTTCCTGCACAAACAAAACACTTCACGTTTCTCACCATGACACTTCGTCTCACACCTATGCCCCAGCCTATGTATATCCCCTTGAAGTTTAGTATTCCCTTCCTCACCGGTCACTGCACCGTCAGTTTTTATATCAACTGCAGATTTAGAAGTTTATCCTCAAGCAGCTCATTCCAAGTCATTTATTCCTATCCTAGGAGTCACATTAGAAGGCACATTATCAAACACCTTTTGGAGACCACGTACCACATTTCATTCACCAAGTCACTGTTATTCATCAAAAGGCTCCACCAAGTATAACATCTGTGGTTGGACAGACACTGGAGAGTATTCGGAGGGATAAGGTATACATTTATTTGATGGACACAAGCTGATTAGGTATATTCAGCATAGTTTTGTACATGGGAGATTGTATCTGACAAATCTGAGTTTTTTGAAGATATGACGAGGGCAGATCTGATGATATTGTATATATGAATTTTAGCAAGGCATTCGACAAGGTTCCACATGGTAGGCTGCTGTGGAAGGTTAGTTCGCATGGGATCCAAGGAGAGATAGCTGAATGGATAGAAATTTAGCTTCATGAAAGGAAGCAGAGGGTGAGGGTGAGTGGTTGTTTTACAGACTGGAGGCCTGTGACTCATGGTGTGCCTCAAGGCTCAATGCTAGGTCCATTGCTGTTGGTCATTTAAACCAATGATTTGGATGAGAACGTACAAGGCATGATTAGTAAGTTTGCAGATGACACAGGGTGGTATTATAGTGAACGTGGTTGTCAAAAATTGCAGCCGGTTCTGTTGAATTGAAATGTGTACAAGAAAATCACTGCTTCATAAAGTTGTCCAATTGGATGCTGAAAAAGGTCAAAGATGATAGAGCAGATGTGGGACTTCCTGCAGTTGCATGGGTAGTTCTATAAGAAGAAGAGAATTATTAGAGATAATAGACATAAAGGAGTAATTGACAACCAGAGGGTAAAGGATAAAATAGTAACCATGCATAACAGGACAGTACAAGTGACCTGTACAAATGGGAAAAGCTGCAGAGTATGGCAAAGCAGCTTTATCTTGGCAGATAACAATAAATAAATAAATCAATTCCAACAGGTTAATACTTGGACTAATCAGGGAAGGAATTAAATTCAGTTTAAAAGGCCATTACTTTCAACCAGAACTCACTGCACTAAAAATACTGTAAGCTCACCCATGTAAGTCGCACCATCCAGAACAGCAGCTACTAAAAGGCTGTTCTTGTAAACTGAAAGTCAATGTGATAAGTCAACTAATAATAAAATGCACATCAGCTGCAAGTCTCAAAATATTTTCCTTCCAATATATTTTTTCTAAATCTTGCGGGTAATGTCCATAGTCAGCATGAAATATCAAGGAGGCGGGAATGAAAACAACAGCTGCAATACACCACCACCACAGCAGCTGTTTCCTGAAATTAACCCCCATAACCACCATAGAAGCCTGCAAAAATTGGAGAACTTCAATCCGTGCGTGCGTGAACACATGCTTTAATTGCTGCACATGTGATTTAAACAGTGGAGAGGCAAAGTGCTGTATTGGCTGAAAAGTTGTCGATCATCTCAATTCAGTCTGTAAGCCATACTCCAAGCTTCCAATTACCCATCAATTCTTGGTCCTTCTCTATTCCGACTTCACCTCCTTTGCATGTGCAGATCCAATGAAACTCAATGAGTCTGAAGAAAGGTCTCATCCCAAAACATCATCCATTCCTTTGCTTCAGAGATGCTGCCTGTCCCGCTGAGTTACTCTAGCATTTTGTATTAAGTAGGTAGTTGGTCTCGCTGGGAATGGTGATTTTTTTTTTGTGGCACATAACCTTTTCATACTTATCAGCCCTTGCATGCAGTCTCAGTCTTGCTAGGTTTATTAACGTCACATGTACCGAGATATAGTGACAAGCTTCGTTTTGCATGCTATCCCAACAGATCACATGTACCATATATGAACGCAATCAAGTCAAACGGCTCATTAATTTGCTGAGCTACAATCATAAGCAAGCATCACCATTGTTAGAAAAACATAATTGATAAAGCAGCTGAAGATGATTTGACCAAGGACACTCTCCCAAAAAACAGTCTAATCCGGGAGCTGGAATAATTGGCATCCAACCACCATAATTACCAACTAAACGTGCAAGATGTTATTCTAGACATAAGTGCTTTCCCCTTGGCCTTAATGCATGCTGTATGTCTGAAACATTAGATATATATTAAATATACAGAGACAGTAAAATATTGAGTTTAAAATCTTTAAAAGCAGATAAATTCCCGGGCCCAAACAGGTTTTAAGAGAATCAAGGGAAGAAATAAAATATTCTGACCAACATGTTCTTAACCATTTGGCTTCAGGCATGGTGCCAAAGGATCAGATGGTTACCAATATGGTTCACTGTTTGAAAAAGAGAGAGACACACACACACACACACACACATACACAGAGTAATCATGGACCAGTCAGCCTGATATCAGTGGTGTTTACATTTAAGGTTCAGCATAAATAGACACAGACACAGATACAGGACAGCCAACGTAGATTTGTCCAGGAGAAGTCTTGACCAACTAGGTTGACATTTTCAGGAGAAGGCAATTAGGTCATGGCACATGTTGGTGTTAAAAAATGCACTTTTTTTTAAGCACACCATCTCAACAATAAAGTTTGCGTTTACAAAATGTTACATCAGTTTGTCATTTTTCCAGTGAAGAGGAAGTGACTTTGAGTTGGGTAATGTCACAGTAATGAACAGAGCCACTATTTTCTCTACCACTCTGAGGGCTGGAGCCAGATTGGCCGTGAACCCATTCCCACTGCCAGAGGCCAGGTTTACTGCCAGCCACACTCCAGGGCAACGGGCACAATTCCAGTCTAACCTCCAGCCCCATTACAAGAAGCTTCATGCCAAACTTGCCATCAACCAAACTCCCAGATGGGATCCAAGATAAAGTGACAAATAGTTTTAAAATCAGCGGGAGAAAGCAAAGAGCAATAGTTGGCAAGAACTTTATCAACTGGAGAGCTGAAGAATTAGATTTATATGTCAAATATTCAGAGGGTACTGTGCAGGTGAAATGTTAACCTAAGATTTAAAACTTTTTAAATTTATCTAAAGTATCAACTGAAAATCTTTCCAATATTTGATATATCTGACATATGACGAAAGATTGAAAAGACTAGGCTTGTATTCACTGGAGTTTAGAAGGATGTGAGGGGATCTTATAGAAACATATAAAATTATAAAAGGACTGGACAAGCTAGATGCAGGAAAAATGTTCCCAATGTTGGGCGAGTCCAGAACCAGGGGCCACAGTCTTAGAATAAAGGGAGGCCATTTAAAACTGAGGTGAGAAAAAACTTTTTCACCCAGAGAGTTGTGAATTTGTGGAATTCTCTGCCACAGAGGGCAGTGGAAGCCAAATCACTGGATGGATTTAAGAGAGAGTTAGATAGAGCTCTAGGGGCTAGTGGAATCAAGGGATATGGAGAGAAGGCAGGCACGGGTTATTGATTGGGGATGATCAGCCATGATCACAATGAATGGCGGTGCTGGCTCGAAGGGCCGAATGGCCTCCTCCTGCACCTATTATCTATGTTTTCATTTGGACAATGTTTCTCCCTCTACAACCAAAAATGAGAAAAATAAGCTTTACAATATTTATGGTGAAACACCATCCTGACTTTGGGGGAGATTTCCCAACCTCAGCCCTGCAGTTCATCCTCAGTCTACAACATCTCTGAAAATTAGAAAACTGATGCCACAAGGAGTTCCAAACACTTAATTATAGTTCTAAATATAGTGATATTTAGAATTTCACCTTAATCTAATTCTGCTGTCCCAAGGTGTCCCAATCAAACTCTAATCACTACAGACTTTCTCCCAAGAATAGAAGTTCTATTATTATATAAATCCTAGTGCTGGGAACATGGCAGGACAAGGATCCAAGACACAAAAAATCTCTCCCAAAATTTAAGATCCTAACAATCTGGGTGCAGCATGTATTTTTCATTTCCATCCATTCAGATTCTCTCTTTCAAGCACCCTCAAAATTATATACACACATTACTCCATAGCCCATCTTGCTATTTTGAGCCTACTCCTTCATTAATTATGATCATGGCTGATCTTCCATCTCAGCTCCAGTATTAAAGTCAAATTAAAATCAGACATTCACTTGTGGAGGGAATGGACAGATGATGTTTTGGGTTGGGACCCTTCTTCAGACTAAAGGCGCGAGGAAGAGTCCCGACCCAAAATGTTGCCTGCCCAATCCCTCCCCAGATGCTACCTGACCTGCTGAGTTCCTCCAGCACCTTGTGTTTTGCACAAGATTCCAGCATCAGCAGTTTCATGTGTTGGTGTACAAATTAACTGTAAGTGCAAACCGCAGCAAACAGAATCCTATGCCAACCTAACCTACCAGAGTCAAGTCAAGTCAAGTCAAGTCAAGTCTACTTTATTTGTCACATACACATACAAGATGTGCAGTGAAATGAAAGAGGCAATGCCTGCAGATTGTGCTAAAACTACAAAACAGAATTTAAAAAATTGTTTAAAAGACACAACACAAAAAAAAATGTATGCAGTAAATTAGTCCCTGGTGAAACAAGAGTTAACAGTCCTGATGGCCTGTGGGAAGAAACTCCATCTCATCCTCTCTGTTTTCACAGCGTGACAGTGGAGGCGTTTGCCTGACCGTAGCAGCTGGAACAGTCCGTTGCTGGGGTGGTAGGGGTCCCCCATAATGTTGCTGGCTCTGGATCAGCACCTCCTGATGTATAGGTCCTGCAGGGGGGCAAGAGTAGTTCCCATAGTGCTTTCAGCTGAAAGCACTACTCTCCGCAGAGCCTTCCTGTCCTGGGCAGAGCTGTTCCCAAACCAGATTGAGATGTTGCCGGACAAGATGCTTTCTACAGCCCCAGAGTAGAAGCACTGAAGGATCCTCAGAGAGACTCAGAATTTCCTCAGCTGTCTGAGGTGGTAAAGGCGCTGCCTTGCCTTACTCACCAGTGCAGCAATGTGTGTTGTCCATGTCAGATCCTCTGTGATGTGGACTCCCAGGTATTTAAAACTGCTCACCCTATCCACAGTAATCCCATTTATTTCCAGTGGCGTGTACGTCCTTGGATGTTGAGCTCTTCTAAAGTCCACAATCAGCTCCTTAGTTTATGTGACATTCAAGAGGAGGCTGCTGTCCTGACACCAGAGTGCCAGATCAGCCACCTCCTCCCGATAGGCCTTCTCATCGTTATCGGAGATCAGGCCCACCACCACAGTGTCATCAGCAAACTTGATAGAGTTGGAGCTGAACCTGGCCACACAGTCATGTGTGTATAGGGAGTACAGTAGGGGCTAAGGACGCAACCTTGGGGGGATCCTGTGTTCAGGGTGAGGAGGTTAGATGTACATAAACAGAGCCTCTGGCCAGCAATGTCCATGCAGACCATCAATTACCCACCTACACTAATTCCATTTACTGGCACTTGATCTGTAGCCTCCTGTGCCTTGTCAATGTAACTGTGTGCCTGGACACACTTAAATCTTTTGCAGGCCAACCACTTTTACCATCCCCTTCAAGCAGTCAGTTCCTTATGCCAAACATCCTCCCGGTGAAAATATTCTTCTTTCCCTCTAAACCTATTATTCCTTACCCTAAACTTATGTCCTCTAGCTTCTGACACCTCTCGGTGGACGTTCACTACCACCTACCCAGTATATGCCCATCCTCTTGGTGGTCTTATTATCTGTGCCCCTGTTAATGAAAGCTACTATCTCAGAAGCCTTCACCACCACCTTAGCTATCTCTGCTGCCACCTTCAGAAATCCTTGGATTTACACACCACTCTGTTCCTTGCTGTTGCCTTGGGTCTTGCGATTCATTGTGTATATCCTACTTTTATTAATCCTCCTTCAGAGATTTATACTTTCACGCAAAGGCTGCTCTGTCAACTTGGTCCGCGCCCATACTCAGATCTGGAACTCGATGGGAACAAAATAGGTTTATCCAGCCCCTCAATCTTGCCCTATCATCTATATCATGGTTAATATATGCTCAAAATGTCCTACATTTCAGCAAGAATTTAACATCAGGCCTGTAATGAAAATGAGCCGAGTTTCACAGAATTACAGTTCCCGCATTTATTTGGGTGGGGCATCGCTTACATATTCCTTGACAAATTATCCACTTGACAACACAGATTTCAGAGACAGTAAACTGCAAGCATGTTGCCCTAAAGATGCCAAGCAAGAGAACAAATGACTCAGCAAAACAAGAGAACAAATGATAATAAAAACAATGCAGACGATAAGGCATGAAAAACTGGTTAAAGCATAACCAATGAGCCGACCCAGACTCAACATAGTTGAAAAACCATAATGGTAAAAAGAAAATGTGGTCTACATATTTTATTTCACTCATTATAACAGGGCAGTGGAGAGTATTGTAGAAGAGAGACCCAGGGGTAAAGGTACAAAGATAAAGGTAACTCAGCAAGTCAGGCAGCATTTCTGGAGAACATGGAATGGTGATAGTTTGGGTCGGAATCCTGACTGATTGTGGTGGGGGGAGAAAGCTGGAAGAGAGGAGGGGCAAGTAAAAGCGTGGCAAGTGACAGGTGGATGCAGGTGAGGGGAGGGTGGGGGGGGGGAGTTTGGATAGGTACGTGGTTGGACAGAGGTCAGAGATGAAAGGACTAAAAGGTGTGAAATAAGAAAGGGGGATGAAAAGGGTGAAATGGGTGTGAGTACAGGTAGCACAGGGAAGAGAAGAGGAAGGGGGTTGGCAAGTTACCTAACCTTGCAAGTGGTGTGCACTATTACCTCATATCACACGAATGACCTGGGCTTGATCCTGCCCTTAGTGGCCTTTTTGACCAGTCACCCTTTGGCATGTGGAGGAAACCCACATAGTATATGGTGAATATGGAGACTCTACACAGCCAAAACGTGCCCTTGGTGGTGTTGGCTGTGTAGAGTCTACATATTCACCATATACCAACGGGTGTCTGGTTGGGAGATTAAATAGCTACTGTAAATGTCCCCTGATGTGGGTTTAGGGAATGGGTATTGTGGGTGTTGGGGTGTGACAGGGAGGATGCAAGAGGAGATTTGCTAAATTTCAATAAAAGGTTTTAAATCCAAGAGTTCTGAAGAGATAACCAGCATGCCAGCAAAACATAGGCATAAAAAGCTGAGAATACAGCTCTTCAACCCTGCTCCATAATTAAATAAGACGGTAAATGATCTGACCTTGCTGTTAGCTCCACTTTCCCTGCCCGGTCTCCATAATCGTCATCTCCTCTGTCGATCAAAAACCTGCCTTGACTTTGAACATATGCAACGGACAGCCTCCCAGAGCTTTGAGGTACAGAATTACAAAAATCAAGACATTCAGAAAATAATTTGTGCCAAGCTATGTGTTCAATCGGTGACCCATTGTATGAAATTATGTCCCCTAATTCCAGATTACCCACACAGAGAAATTATCCTCTCATCCACCCAATCAATTTCCCTTCAAATTTACAGCGCCCTCCATAATGCTTGGGACAATGACCCATCATTTATTTATTTGCCTCTGTACTCCACAATTTGAGATTTATAATAGAAAAAAAATTACATGTGGTTAAAGTGCACGTTGTCAGATTTTAATAAAAGCCATTTTTATACATTTTGGTTTCACCATGTAGAAATGATACCAGTGTTTATACATAGTCCCCCCATTTCAGGGCACCACAATGTTTGGGGCACAGCAATGTCATGTAAACGAAAGTAGTCATGTTTAGTATTTTGTTGCATATCCTTTGCATGCAATGACTGCTTGAAGTCTGCGATTCATGGACATCACCAGTTGCTGGGTGTCTTCTCTGGTGATGCTCTGCCAGGCCTGCTTTGCAGCTATCTTTAGTTTATGCTTGTTTTGAGGGCTAGTCCCCTTCAAATTTGCCTTCAGCTTATCAAAGGCATGCTTAATTTGGTTCAGATCGGGTGATTGACTTGGCCACTCAAGAATCGACCATTTTTTAGCTTTGAAAAACTCCTTTGTTGCTTTAGTAGTATGTTTGGGATCATTGTCTTGCTGTAGAATGACCGCCAGCCAATGAGTCGTTTGAGGCATTTGTTTGAACTTGAGCAGATAGGATGTGTCTATACACTTCAGAATTCATTATGCTACTACCATCAGCAGTTGTATCATCAATGAATATAAGTGAGCCAGTACCTTCAGCAGCCATACATGCCCATGCCACCACTGTGTTTCACAGATGAGGTGGTATGCTTTGGATCTTGGGCAGTTCCTTCTCTCCTCCATACTTTGCCCTTGCCATCACTCTGATATAGGTAATCTTCATCTCATCTGTCCAGAAGAACTTTTTCCAGAACTGTGGTTGCTCTTTTAAGTACTTCTTGGCAAACTGTCTCCTGGCCATCCGATTTTTGCGGCAAACCAGTGGTTTGCATCATGCAGTGTAGCCTCTGTATTTCTGTTCATGAAGTCTTCTGCGGACAGTGGTCATTGACAAATCTACACCTGACTCCTGAAGAGTGTTTCTGATCTGTCGGACAGGTGTTTGGAGATTTTTCTTTATTATAGAGAAAATTCTTCTGTCATCACCTGTGGAGGTCTTCCTTGCCTGCCAGTCCCTTTGCGATTAGTAAGTTCACCAGTGCTCTCTTCCTTCTTAATGATGTTCCAAACATTTGATTTTGGTAAGCCTAAGGTTTGGCTGATGTCTCTAACAGTTTTATTCTTGTTTCTCAGTCTCATAATGGCTTCTTTGACTTTCATAGCGGAGTCAAGGGATCTGGGGCGAAGGCAGGAACAGGGTACTGATTGTCAATGATCAGCCATGATCACATTGAATGGCGGTGCTGGCCCGAAGGGCCGAATGGCCTACTCCTGCACCTATTGTCTATTGTCATTGGCACAACTTTGGTCCTCATGTTGATAAACACCAATAAAAGTTTCCAAAGGTGATGGAACGACTGGAGGAAAGGTTAGGTGCTGAGAGCTCTCTTATACCTGCATTAACGAGGCAATTAAACACACCTGAGCAATTACAAACGCCTTTGAAGCCATATGTCCCAACATTATGGTGCCCTGAAATGGGGGGACTATGTATAAACACGGCTGTAATTTCAACATAGTGAAACTAAAATGTACAAGAATGGCCTTCATTAAAATCTGACAACGTGCACTTTAACCACGTGTGATTATTTTCATTACAAATCTCAAATTGTGGAGTACAGAGGCAAATAAATAAATGATGGGTCTTTGTCCCAAACATTATGGAGGGCACTGTATGTTTCATAAAGATCACCTCTCATTCTTCTGAACTCCAGCAACTATAGGCTTAATCAGTTCAACTGAAATAAAACACTTCACCCAAGAATCAAGCTGGTGAATCTTTACTACACTGCTTACAACCCAGTGCTCAGAAACACACAGTACTTACGCATAAGATTGGCAAAAGAACAGAAAATAATTTAGGTGATCTTCAAATTGTTACTTGTTGAGTCCAATAATTATACAGGTCCTCAGCTGTTTACAACCTGTATTGATAACCAAGTTTAAAAGACCACGTGCAGTGTTTCCTGTTTCTTAGTGATACAAAGTTTGGCAGAAAATCAAACTACAAGAAGGGATACAAAATTCCTGCAAAGGATTAAGCATGGTGCACAGATATTTATGGCAGATATTGTGATGTGTCATGGAAAATGCAACATTATTCACTTAAGTGGCAAGAACTGAAACACATTTTTAAATGTTAATAAAAAAGGGTATGGGGCAAAACAGGCAACATTCAGACTTTAAAATGCAGGTTCAGCAAGCAAGTGAACACAGTTGTGCAGTTCATAGAGCTGTTGCCTCACTGCTCCAGCGACCTAGGTCCAAAACATGAGTTATGAGTTTACATGTTCTGAGGTACAGTGAAAATGTTTTGTTGTGTGCTAACCAGTTAGAGGAAATGAATGAATTAATACTTTACTGTCACATGCGACACAAGTCACAGTGATATTCTTTACTTGCATACCCAAGGTATGCAAACAGTCAGCACAAAAAGGGCGCTTAAAAAGCTACAAAGTATCAGCGCCAGGTCCCCCTTTGTTCTCTCCCAACCCTCCCTCACAGCGGTCACCCCACACGGGTCCTCCATTGTTCACTGTTCTTCCCCCTCCCTCACGATGGTCCCCCGACGCCGTCCTCCATTATTCCTTCCCCCGGCAGCTGCGTCCTTACTCCCACATGGTCTGCCCTCGTCCGTCGGTTGGCGCCATAATCGACCGCTGCATCAGCCCCTCCATTATCGTCGCCGGGGCCAGACGCCTCCGTGGCGCCAACCCAGGCCCCAGCCACAGACTCCAGTGACCCAGGCTCCGTTGGCCACGGGCTCCCCATTGGTCGCTCTGACCCACAGCCTCCGTCGACCGCAGGCTCTGACCTCGGCCTGCTGGAAGTTGTCTGCCACAGTGGTCCACTGGGTGGCGTCAAGGCAGTACATACAATCGTGTACAGATACATGATAACGGGAATATCATGAATAACGTTTAGTGCAAGATAAAGTCCGATCAAAGATAGTCTGAGGGTGTCTAATGAAGTAGATAGTCGTTCAGGACTCTCTAGTTGTTGGTCGAATGATTCAGTTGCCTGATAACAGCTAGGAAGAAACTGCTCCTGAATCTGGAGGTGTGCGTTTTCACACCTATATCTTTTGCCTGATGGGGAGGGGAGAAGAGGAAGTTGGGACACACTGAACTTCCTAAGCCGTCTAAGGAAGTAAAGGTGAAGATAGGCACAAAATGCTGGAGTAACTCAGTGGGACAGGCAGCATCTCTGGAGAGAAGGAATGGGTGACGTTTCGGGTCAAGACCCTTCTTCAGGAAGTATAGATGTTGGTGTGCTTACACATGCGCACTGGCTGATCAACTGCCCCGAGAGAATAGACAATTAATATTATCGAGGAGAAGTTAATGAAAATGTCGGGGGAATGAAATGGGATTAGTGCAGAATAGCACAATTGGCTGTTTGATGACCAGCACAGACTCGGTGGGCTGAAAGTCTATATGATGCTAATTAGCAAGATAAAAGGTAAGTTCCTCTTTATAGCAAGGAGCTGCAATTATACAAAACCTTGTTGAGAATTTGAAGTTTGTGAAAGCTTTTTCAAGTATTTACAAGTATTTTAAAGACTGCGACTGAGACACAGATTTTGAGACACAGATCCAAATAATGGACAAAAAAATCTCTGATGTACTCATGATAAAGCGAGGAGGCAGAATGCTGCAGTTTAATAACAAAGATGACATCAGTCTACTGCAGTGCATTCTCCACATATAACAAGACTCAACAATGGGCAGAAGACTGGGATTTTCATGGAGTGAGAATCTTTCAAAAAGTCAAGTTATAATCCATTTTAGAGAAACACCGCCAACCTGAGTGGGCCTGAGCAACAAGGAGAGGCTGGGCAGTTTAGGACTTTATTCCTTGGAGCACAGGCTGAGGCGTAACCTTATAGAGGGGCATAAGATTATGAGGGGAATAGTGCCCTGATGTCGAGACAACCTTTCACTCAACCTTTCACTCAATGTCAGCAAAGGAGATAGTGATCGACTTCAGGAAGCGAAGTGGTACATGAATTCACATGTTTAAACCGTAATGTTATATTCTTAATGTTTTATGCTTTACTATTAATTGTTTACTGTATGTTCATGTTGTTACTTGCGAGCGGAACACCAAGGCACACTCCTTGCATGTGTACATACTTGGCCAATAAACTTATTCATTCAACTTAATAAATACACAAGTATGGATTATTCCAGAACCAATCGTCTTCAGCAAAAAAGCCTGTGTCTGGAGTAATACACACAAACATACACACACAATCCTCAAAAGTAGCCTTAAATAAAAACATATCAGGACCAATAGCAGATGACTGTTCCATGCATATTTCTGAAAACAACCAAAACTGCATTGCATCTGCGCCAAATCTTGTTGCAAGCCGAAATAGCCAGGAACACCTGCCAAATGACCAACTTGGTTCCCATTATTCCAATGTGAATGGGACACTTCCTATTTTATCACACTATCTTTGCAATGCTTCTGCAATCTGTTGGATCCATCAATGTAATCCAACATCATTCACATCGCTAAATAGATGGATGATGAATTTGGTTACAGAGGGAGGTTGATAACGATAAAGAAAGAGGTTACAGACATAGGAAGGGTCAAGACCAAAGGGGCTTGGAGACAAGGAGTACTTAAATCCAAGCTATTGCTTAACCAGGTGCTGTGTATTTTAGCAAGTATGGGGGTGATCGGTGAACTGATATAGTGTGATTTAGGTTACAGGCTGGAAGGAAGAAGGAAGGTTAGTCAGGAGGTATGTAGGAAGAAACTGTAGATGCTGGTTTACACCAAAGATAGGCAAAAAATGCTGGAGTAACTGCGGGTCAGGCACCATCTCTGGAGAAAGGTGATGTTTCGGGTCGAGACCCTTCTTCAGACTGCCAGTCTGAAGAAGGGTCTCGACCCAAAACATCACCTGTTCCTTTTCTTCAGAAATGCTGCCTGACCCGCTCAGTTACTCAAGCATTTTGTGTCTATCTAAAGATGCAAGTTATGGCTGGGAGTCTTGGCAGCAGAGGAGCCTCGATGAGGAAATTATATCACTAAATTCCATACATTTATTTTAAAGCTTTTCATCGCATTATTGGATCTCCATATATTGAATATTTTCTGCTGTGGGTTATACACCAATTTTAATGCCCTCTCCTAAAATGGACAATCTTAGTTGCCCAAGTGAAAATGGTCTTGCCACCTTTTTGACACTTGATTAACCCCCCAAAAAAATTCAGGAATTGGGTAAAGAAAACATGATCCTGAACAATTATCCCCCAGCCACCCCCTCCCCCATTCCCTGGATGAATGTCCCACTCTAAGATGATCATCACACAGCTGTCAGAGAAACTTAAAACTTGCTTTCAAGCGCAAATAACAGGCAGAATGATCCAATGGTCAAGGCGCAGGGACAAACAATCAATGAACCATTAGCAAAACTACAGCGATCTAATGCACACCATGTATTTTATCAATTCACGCACACAAATTATTGGAATATTTTTATGAAATAAAGCCACACAAGAAAGCAGCCAGTGGTAGGACCTGGAGTGGAATTCATTCATTTATCCATTAGTTTTCTCCAGTGGTCAAGTAAACCAGTGTTTACCGCATGCTCCAAATTACTGGGACACCCACGCACTGATGTAACTGTTACAATGCTGCGTTAGAATATTACAAGATGGTTCTCCAGATTTGGAGCTTGATATAATCACATTTCTGCTGCCCCAGTGCAGTGCTTGAACAGCTGGGTAACCACTAATACTGCAGAGCTGTCAGCTTGATGAGGTCTTCACTCAGACTGCGACAGTGTCACACAGCACCAGTGCTCACTTGTATTTGTACTCAACATCCTGCTGTGATTATGTTACATAAACAAGCAAAGATGCAGTCAAATTCAGGACTCTATATTGTGCATTCAAACGGCTATTCCTCAGAATTGCAGTTCCTCATATCATGTCCCCGAGATACCCTCTCCCTGCCTAGTACAGCTCCTCATTAGGATTTGACAAAAATATACAGAAGACAGTATATTTCCGGTGATCAAACTGGAAATCTTTAACACCAAATCTTCTAATTTTAGTGTTTTGAAGTGTAAAACAAAACACCTAACAGGCACAAAGGGATATTCCATTAATATCTTGGAGCATAACATCTCATCCCCTTAAATGTCTTTATGCTAAACGTTAGAGTGCTTCCAAAATGTCTTTACAAATTTAGTTACTGGCCCATTTCCACTTCATTTCAATATACACATATTAAAGACTTGCAACATTTAAACAAATTCAATTTTAGCACAGAATAATAATCAAGGCTGGCGATAGAAAAATATAATCCACCTGCTAACCAAAATCACTTGAAATTGATCTTTATTCTTTGAATTAAACTCAAACGCAAAATTTATAGATAAAACTAATTAAATTTGATATATATTTTAAAAAGGTGAATCTTCACACCAGGAAATCTGCTGTCAACAGTCCTTAATATAAAAAAATTAAGCAGTATCAATAAGATTCCCCCAGTATCACATTCAATTCATAAATGTACTCAGCACGAACCAGCACCTTATTTGACACACAAAGGCATAATTTAAGATAACCTCCCATGCATTATTAAACTCAAAGTCCAGTGGTGTCAACAGACCAGGCTCATCATTTAGAAATCACCCCAGCAAATGTTCTATAATGTACCTAAGAGAATATATTGAATAGTTTACAAAAAAAAAGATATTCTTAATAATAACAATCCACTTCAATAATAAAACACCAGTATGAACATTCAAGATGATATAAAACAAGAAATCTGTCAAATTAGGTCGATTCCAACGAATCGAAATATATACAATCGCTGTTGGTGCTGCTGGAACACCGATTTGACGTTTGCAACAATGGGCAATCGCAACCGGCGTAGATGCTCGGCTGTATATCGAAACAATAACCGGGAGGTAGTTAGTAAACAGTGCTGGTGCCCAGCCATGAAGAGTATTAATACAACAATCGGAAATAAGTAACCCCTGCAGTATCCTGCTGGTGATGGGAAATCGTTAAAGTAACCAGGAATCAGTAAACACCATTAGCGCCGAGCAATGAGAGGTATCTGTGTATCGGAAATCAGCAACCGATATCGGTGCCCAGTAAAGATGGAATAAGAGGGAGTCAGTCTCTTTTGGTTCGATGTTGGTTCGAAATGGCCCGGGGATATCGATACGATAATCGGGAATTGGTAACCGGTTGTTTCCAAGTAGAGAAAGGCTATATAGTTCAATAATCGGGAGGCATAAACCGGTGTTAATGCCCAGTGGTGAAAGGGTATCGATACCATAGAGACATATAAAATAGGTGTAGGAGTAGGCCATTCGAGCCAGCACCGCCATTCAATATGATCATGGCAGATCATCCAGAATCTGTACCCCGGGAATCAATGTTGATTGCCAGATACCAGGGCGGTATCAAAGCAACAATCGGGAGGCTGCAACGAACGCTGGTGCCCAGAGGCGAGAGGGTCATGGCGCAGTGGTCGAGAGTCAATAACCGATGGTGAGAGGGTAATGGTGCAATAATCGCGCGAGTCAGTAGCCTATGCCCGATAGTGAGAGAGAAACGGAGCAACAATCGCGAGTGCATACCCGGTGTTGATTGATACCCGATGAAGAGGAGGTATTGATACAGTAATCAGGAGTGGGTACCCGGTGCTGATGTACGATTGTGAGAGGGATACGGTAAAACAATCGAGAGTCAGTAACCTATGCCCGGTGGTGAAAGGGAAACGGTGCAATAATCGGGTGGGCACTCGGTGCTGATACCCGACGGTAAGTGGGGAGCAACAATCGGGAGTGGGTAAACGTAGCCATCATCCGATGGTGAGAGGGAAACAGTACAACAATCGGGTGTGCACTCGGTGTTGATGCCCGATGGTGAGAGGGAAACGGTGCAACAATCGGGTGTGCACTCGGTGCTGATGCCCGATGGTGAGGGGGTATCGGAGCAACAGTCGGGAGTGGGTACCCAGTGCTGATGCCCGATGGTGAGGAGGTATCACAACAGTCGGGAGTGGGTACCCGGTGCTGATGCCCGATGGTGAGGAGGTATCACAACAGTCGGGAGTGGGTACCCGGTGTTGATGCACGATGGTGAGGGGGTATCGGTGCAACAATCGGGAGTGGGTACCCGGTGCGAAGGGCAGCGGCTCCACGGTCGGCTCCTACCTTCGATGCTGATGACATGCTCTCGGATCTGGTTCTGCAGCCCCACGTCCTCGACCCTCTCGATCAGGTCGTAGATGGCGTAGATGTTGGGGTGCACGCTCTCGAAGCGCTGGATCTCGGCGCGGATGGCCGCCGAGTTGGAGAGCGCCGGGGCGCCTGCGGAGGCGGCCGCCGAGCCCGAGCCCGAGTGCGACAACACGGGCATGGAGCCGGAGCCAGAGCCGCAGCTCAGCGCCAGGGCCCCGCCGGGCGGACCCAGCACCGAGCCCCCGGAGCCCGAGCCGGAGCCCGAGCCCGGGGAGCCGGCCAGCAGCGTCGGCGGAGACTGGAAGTTCATGGCCTAGGGTCCGGGGTGAGAGGCCGGGTGTGAAGGGTCAGGCGTGGCCCGGGCCCGCGACCCTCGCCGCCGACCGTTCACAAAGGCCGGTCCGTTACTTCAGCGTCGGATGCCGCAGCGAGCCTGGTGCCGGAGGCCGGCGCCGCCCCGCTCCATCGCAGCCCTGTCGCTCGCCCAGCAGCCAGCCAGCCAGCCGCTCTCCCGGGCTTTGTTGTCCGGATGGTCCGCAGCCCGTCCGTCTGCCCGCCGACTCCGCTAACTCAGGTCAGACCACTGCCTCCTACTACTACTCCTCCCCCTCTGCCGCCTCCCCCTCCCCCTCTGCCGCCTCCCCCTCGCCCTCGCCGCCCGCACTCTCCGCCCGACGCCGCGCGTCCGCACCTCACGCACGCGTACACGTCAGCACGCCGGGCGCCCGGCTAGGCCACGCCCCTTCCACGCCCGGCCGCGCCGAGCACGTGGTGCTTGCTGCTGTAGCTCGAGGGCGAACCGCCGCACTCACCCCCCTCACCACCCCTGCTGGGTACATGATTCCCCCCCCCCCCCGGTACATATCCTCCCTGCCCCCCCGGTACACGATTTCCCCCCCCCACGGGTACATGATTCCTCCCTCCCTCGTAAATGATCAACCCACCGGGCCTGAACCCACTGGTACATCATCCCGACGCCCGGGTACCACGACCCCCGGGCCCAAGCCCTTACCCGAGGGTGCGCAATCCCCTCATATCCAGGTACGGAGCCCTCGCCCCTGGGTCCCCTCACCCCTACCTTCAGGGCCCAATCCTCCAGCTGTGGGTACCTCATCCTCACCCCCCACGAGTCCTCATTCCGTTCCCTCAGGAACCACACCCCGACCACCGAGTAATTACCCCCTTGGGCCCGCCGCTTCACCCACTGCCCTGTTCTACAACCAGGGATGGACCCAGGGAATAACCTCTTCCAGGAACCCCCTCACCCCACACCGTCCCCCGGGATCGTGCAGCTCCATCATATCCATGTCCCCAAGGTCCTGCACCCCCAGAATACCCCTGTCCACAGAGTCCCACATCCCTACCCAATGAAGCCCTTCTCCCATATCAGGATCCTGTACCCCATCCCAGAGTCCCACATCTCCATCACAGGGAACCTCTACCTGCAGCATTCTCCACGGCCAATGTCCTGCATCTCCATGGCCCATACCCCCCTCCCTAGTGACCCTCATCTCTGGTATCTAATGCTCCAGATCCCGCCCATCTCCTGTTCTGCACTCCCTCAGTATCTCCTTCAACCCAGTGTCCAGCATATCCCACCAGCTGTGTTCCCCTCACACGCATCGCCCAAGCCCACCCACCCCTCTTTATAGACTTCATCCCCACATATCCACGCTCATTCAGCCCATCTCTGCTCCTGGTCTCACCCACAGTGACCTGCATACCCGATTCCCCCCTCACTTACCCCCCACCCCCTGTGTTCTGAACACCTGAAACAGAGAAGAGGAATGAACAAGTGTCTTTCCAATGGCAGGCCGTGACTAATGCCAAAGGGATCAGTGCTGGGACCCCAGCTATTCACAATACATACCAAGGCTGTAAGTAACATAAAGCCGGGGTTGAGCACCCGAGTGCTTTCATTGCAATCTCAGGGGATTTCAACAACTTGACAATAGACAATAGACAATAGGTGCAGGAGTAGGCCATTCAGCCCTTCGAGCCAGCACCGCCATTCAATGCGATCATGGCTGATCACTATCAATCAGTACCCCGTTCCTGCCTTCTCCCCATACCCCCTCACTCCGCTATCCTTAAGAGCTCTATCCAGCTCTCTCTTGAAAGCATCCAACGAACTGGCCTCCACTGCCTTCTGAGGCAGAGAATTCCACACCTTCACCACCCTCTGACTGAAAAAGTTCTTCCTCATCTCCGTTCTAAATGGCCTACCCCTTATTCTCAAACTGTGGCCCCTTGTTCTGGACTCCCCCAACATTGGGAACATGTTATCTGCCTCTAATGTGTCCAATCCCCTAATTATCTTATATGTTTCAATAAGATCCCCCCTCATCCTTCTAAATTCCAGTGTATACAAGCCCAATCGCTCCAGCCTTTCAACATACGACAGTCCCGCCATTCCGGGAATTAATCTAGTGAACCTACGCTGCACGCCCTCCATAGCAAGAATATCCTTCCTCAAATTTGGAGACCAAAACTGCACACAGTACTCCAGGTGCGGCCTCACCAGGGCCCGGTACAACTGTAGAAGGACCTCTTTGCTCCTATACTCAACTCCTCTTGTTACGAAGGCCAACATTCCATTGGCTTTCTTCACTGCCTGCTGAACCTGCATGCTTCCTTTCATTGACTGATGCACTAGGACACCCAGATCTCGTTGAACCCCCCCTCCTCCTAACTTGACACCATTCAGATAATAATCTGCCTTTCTATTCTTACTTCCAAAGTGAATAACCTCACACTTATCTACATTAAACTGCATCTGCCATGTATCCGCCCACTCACACAACCTGTCCAGGTCACCCTGCAGCCTTATTGCATCTTCCTCACAATTCACACTACCCCCCAACTTAGTATCATCTGCAAATTTGCTAATGGTACTTTTAATCCCTTCGTCTAAGTCATTAATGTATATCGTAAATAGCTGGGGTCCCAGCACCGAACCTTGCGGTACCCCACTGGTCACTGCCTGCCATTCCGAAAGGGACCCATTTATCCCCACTCTTTGCTTTCTGTCTGTTAACCAATTTTCTATCCATGTCAGTACCCTACCCCCAATACCATGTGCCCTAATTTTGCCCACTAATCTCCTATGTGGGACCTTGTCGAAGGCTTTCTGAAAGTCGAGGTACACCACATCCACTGACTCTCCCTTGTCAATTTTCCTAGTTACATCCTCAAAAAATTCCAGTAGATTTGTCAAGCATGATTTCCCCTTCGTAAATCCATGCTGACTCGGAACGATCCCGTTACTGCTATCCAAATGCTCAGCAATTTCGTCTTTTATAATTGACTCCAGCATTTTCCCCACCACTGATGTCAGACTAACTGGTCTATAATTACCCGTTTTCTCTCTCCCTCCTTTCTTAAAAAGTGGGATAACATTTGCTATTCTCCAATCCACAGGAACTGATCCTGAATCGATAGAACATTGAAAAATGATCTCCAATGCTTCCACTATTTCTAGAGCCACCTCCTTAAGTACTCTGGGATGCAGACCATCAGGCCCTGGGGATTTATCAGCCTTCAGTCCCATCAGTCTACCCAAAACCATTTCCTGCCTAATGTGGATTTCCTTCAGTTCCTCCATCACCCTAGGTTCTCCAGCCCCTAGAACATTTGGGAGATTGTGTGTATCTTCCTCAGTGAAGACAGATCCAAAGTAACGGTTTAACTCGTCTGCCATTTCTTTGTTCCCCATAATAAATTCCCCTGCTTCTGTCTTCAAGGGACCCACATTTGCCTTGACTATTTTTTTCCTCTTCACGTACCTAAAAAAACTTTTGCTATCCTCCTTTATATTATTGGCTAGTTTACCCTCGTACCTCATCTTTTCTCCTCGTATTGCCTTTTTAGTTAACCTTTGTTGCTCTTTAAAAGAGTCCCAATCCTCTGTCTTCCCACTCTTCTTTGCTATGTTATACTTCCTCTCCTTAATTTTTATGCTGTCCCTGACTTCCCTTGTCAGCCACAGGTGTCTCTTACTCCCCTTAGAGTCTTTCCACCTCTTTGGAATAAATTGATCCTGCAACCTCTGCATTATTCCCAGGAATACCTGCCATTGCTGTTCTACCGTCTTCCCTGCTAGGGCCTCCTTCCAATCAATTTTGGCCAGCTCCCGCCTCATGCCTCTGTAATCCCCTTTGCTATACTGCAATACCGACACTTCCGATTTTCCCTTCTGCCTTTCCATTTGCAGAGTAAAACTTATCATGTTGTGATCACTGCCTCCTAATGGCTCTTTTACCTCTAGTCCCCTTATCAGATCAGGATCATTACACAACACTAAATCCAGAATTGCCTTCTCCCTGGTAGGCTCCAGTACAAGCTGTTCTAAGAATCCATCTCGAAGGCACTCTACAAACTCTCTTTCCTGGGGTCCATTTCCAACCTGATTTTCCCAGTCTACCTGCATGTTGAAATCTCCCATAACCACCGTAGCATTACATTTTTGACACGCCAATTTTATCTCCTGATTGAACTTGCACCCTAAGTCGAGGCTACTGTTTGGGGGCCTATAGATAACTCCCATTAGGGTCTTTTTACCCTTACAATTTCTCATTTCTATCCATACTGATTCAACATCTCCTGATTCTATGTCACCCCTTGCAAGGGAATGAATATCATTCCTTACCATCAGAGCAACCCCACCCCCTCTGCCCACCTGTCTGTCTTTTCTATACGTTGTGTACCCCTGAATATTCAGTTCCCAGCCCTGGTCCTCTTGTAGCCATGTCTCAGTGATCCCTACAACATCATACTTGCCCATGACTAACTGAGCCTCAAGCTCATCCACTTTATTTTTTATACTACGCGCATTTAAGTACAACACTTTAACTTCTGTATTTACCTCCCCTCTCACATCGTTCACAATTGGCCCTGCCCTTAATTTCTTTTCCACTCTAGAACTTCTGTTCCCATTCTTCCGAGAGTCTTTTGCAATATCTCCTGTATTCCCTTTTACCTCATCTTCATATTCACAATTTGTTAACCCCTCCCCCCCACTACTTAGTTTAAAGCCACAGGTGTCACACTAGCAAACCTGCCTGCCAGAATGTTTGTCCCCCTGCTGTTAAGATGCAACCCGTCCTTTTTGTACAAGTCACCCCTAGCCCAGAAGAGATCCCAGTGGTCCAGAAATCTAAATCCCTGCTCTCTGCACCAGTCCCTCAGCCATAAATTCATACCCTCTATCTCTCTGTTCCTGGCCTCACCAGCACGAGGTACCGGTAGCAGTCCAGAGATAACTACCTTCGACGTCCTACTTCTCAGCGTTTTTCCCAACTCTCTAAACTCCCGCTGTAGCACCTCCTTCCTCTTCCGCCCGACGTCATTCGTGCCCACGTGCACAACGACTTCAGGTTGATCGCCTTCCCTCGCTAGGATTTTCTGAAGCCGGTCTGTGATGTGTTGAACCCTGGCACCAGGGAGGCAACAGACCATCCTCAAGTCCCTCCTGCTGCCACAGAATCTTCTATCCGTCCCTCGGACTATGGAGTCACCGACCACTACGGCTCTTCCAGACTTCGGTCTCCCCTGTCGTGTATCCTTGCCAACAGGTCCGCCACTCGGACTGGAAACGTCTTCTGCCCCGACAGTTCCCAAGAGGGTATACCTATTTGCAATAGGCACAGCCACTGGGGTCTCCTGTAGTCCACGTCCACTCCCCCCAGAAACAGTCTCCCACCTTCGCTCGACCTGGACCGTTGGCGTGACAGCCTCACAATAGGTCCTGTCGAGGAAACTCTCGCATTCCCGGATGGCCCTGAGGTCATCCAACTGCCTCTCCAACTCCACCACACGTCCCTTCAGGAGCTGCACCTGGACACAGTTCTTGCAGGTGTAGCTCCCAGAAGCTCCAGCGACGTCCCTGTCTTCCCACATCCTGCAGGAAACACACCGCACCAACTTTTCCGCCATCACCTTGTGCCTATAACCAGCTCTGGCTTAAAACAATGGTATCCTCCTCACCTCAGCCTCCTCGCCGAAGACTCGCAGCCAAAGACTCGCACTTTTCTCACTGGTCTGCACCTGAACAGGGCTGCACCCTTTTGTGAGCCTTGCTTATATCACCAATTTAAATTGCCTGATTGTCCAATTTACCTGACTTCTCACTTAAACTGCCTGTTGAACTGTGATTAGCACTTACTTGACTGCTCAGCCAACGGGCGTCCTTGCTCTGCTCCCGGACTTTTCAAATTGACTACTACTTCCTTTTGGCGCTCTTTTTTTAAACTGCCTGTTCAACTGTGATTAGCACTTACTTTACTGCTCAGCCAACGGGCGTCCTTGCTCTGCTCCCGGACTTTTCAAATTGACTACTACTTCCTTTTGACGTTACCCTACCCACCCACTCTCATTCAGTTTCTTGACTGTCCCACCAGGGATACGATATGATATGAAAACATTGGACCTGCTATCTGCCAATGTTAAAGAGGCATACAGTTCCATAGCCCTTCTGCCACTGGGAAGATCTGACCACAACCCAAGTATAAGCCAATGGTCCAGAGGCTGCCTGTGACCACAAGGTCAGTGAGCAGGTGGTCACAGGAGGCCTGTGACGTTCTGCAGGGCTGTTTTGTTTTGTTTCGTCAGCAAAACTAAAGAGATGATCGTGGACTACAGGAGACAGCGGGGGAGTGGACACCTCCCCATCCACATCGGTGATGCTGAGGTTGAAAGGGTCAGCAGCTTTAAGTTCCTCGGTGTGCACATCACTGAGGACCTTTCCTGGACACTGCACATGGACACAATAACAAAGAAGGCCCACCAGCGGCTCTTTTTCCTGAGAAGACTGAGGAAGTTTGGCATGAACGCCAGCATCCTCACAAACTTCTACAGATGCATCATCGAGAGCCTGCTGACGGGCTGCATTACAGTCTGGTACGGGAACTGTTCTGCGCACAGCCACAAATCACTACAGAGTGGTGAAGACGGCACAGCACATCACTGGCAACTGTCTCCCGGCCATTCAGGACATTTTCTACCGGCAGTGCCTGCATCATCAAGGACCACAGCCACCCAGCACGCAGGCTGTTCTCCTTGTTACTGTCAGGCAGACGATACAGGAGTATGGCTGCGCGTACCACCAGACTTAAGAACATTTTCTGCCATCAGGCTTCTGAACTCATAAAACACATTTCAAATCATATGTTGATTATTTTTAATATTGTCTTTTTACCTATTTTTAATATTGTCTTTTTACCTTACTAATGTCATTTTTTAAAATCTTATTTATCCTTGGAATATTACTGCTCAGGTGACCCGTTGTCTTGTCAAATACATTTCATTGTACCGTTGACCCTGTGCCAACCTACATATGACAAATAAAAGTTATTATTATTATTATTATTTTGATGTCACAGACTGGGACTCACTCTGTAGTCCCCATGGAGAGGACATTGATGGACCTGTGGACTTTGTGTGGATAACGTTGCCCCTGAGGAGACTGTACACTGTTTCCCCAAAAAGCCCAGTGTCACCAGTGACATAAAGGCCCTTCTCAACCAGAAGAGGGGGGCCTTCAGAAATGGTGACAGGGAGGAGGTGAAACAGATGCAGAAAGGCCTGAAGGCGAGACTGAGACATGGCAAGGACAACTACAGGAGGAAGCTAGAGCTGAAACCTCAGCAGAACAACATGAGGGATGTGTGGAGCGGTAAGAAGAGCTTTACAGGCTACAAGACCAGTGGCCTCTGCCCACTCTGCCCCCCTCCCCCCCACCGCCCCCCTCCCTCCACTCTCCCCCCCCCCCTGCCCGACAGACTCTCCTCCTTAATCCTCCTGGTCCACTTCCTCTGCAAGGTCCAAAATGTTGTGCAAGTGCAAGGTCCAAAATGTTGTGCAAGTGCAAGGTCCAAGATAGGTTGGAAGACCACTCCCTAGCTTTTGGGAGGACTGTTCAGCAGTCTGATAACAGCAGGGCAGAAGCTGTTACTGAATGTGGTGGCACACGCTTTCAAATTTTGTATCTTCTGCCCGACGGGAGAGGAGAGAAGGGAATGCCAGATGAAAAAGTCGTTGATTATGGTATGGGGTGGAAAGTAGGCTGCCAGGAGAACCGCAAAGAAGTAAAAAAATGATTTTGACAAGAAATGAAAAGCAATAAACTGCAAATGCAGGATATCTGGTGCAAAAATTGCTGAATGCTGTGTGAAAAATAGTTAATGTTCTATGAGTTTTTACATGTAATGTTCACTCTGTTTCTCTTTCCAAGGATACTACCTGACCTGTTAATTGTTTCCTGTATTTTCTGTGACTTTTCATCCCCACCACAAACACTTACCAATTTTTCTCAATGTAGAGGATTCTATACTTAGTGGGCATAGACTTAAGGTGAGAGATGAGAGATTTAAGAGGGACCTAGGGGGCAACTTTTTGAATGGATTTCTTTAATCAGAGGGTGGTGAATCTGTGAAATTCATTGCCACCGAGGCTGTGGCGGCCAGCCTGGTGTAGATGCTGCCACCAGAAGGGGGTGGTAGGGGGGAGAGAGGGAGGTAGGGAAAGAGAGAGGGAGGTGAGGATAGAGACGAGGAGGGAGGTGGGGGAAGAGAGGGGGTGGCAGGGGAGGGGGGAATGAGAAGGAGGGAGGCGGGGGGAGAAAGAAGGAGGCTAGGGTGAGAGGGAGGGAGAGTGAGGCAGGTGGTGGCGAGAGCAACTCATTGTCTCTGTGCAGTGTGGAGCTCACCCCCTGACCCAATCTTGTCAGTGGAGAGGTACACTGGGCTCTCAGAGAGCATCAGAGGCTGTGGATTCCTGAGAAAGAGCATAGCCCTGCTCCACATTCACCCATCCCACGCACTGCCAAAAGACAGCTCAACCTCCCTGCTCCTCCACAACCTTATAAGGATTGGGATTAGCAGAGACACACACCAGACTCCCACCTCATTAATCAGAAACACCAACTCTCTGCAAATACCAACTCAAATACCGACTCACTCCCGGGGACCCCCTTAAATACTGAATCACTCCCCAGGACCATGTAAAGACTGACTCACTCCCTGTGCCGACACACTCTTTTCCCCCAAGGTAGGGGAATCAAGAACTAGAGGACATAGGCTTAAGGTGAGAAGGGAATGATTTAATGGAAACCTGAGGGAACATTTTCACATAGAGGATGGTGGGTATCTGGAAAGAGCTGCCAGGGGAAATAGTTAAGGCAGATGCAATAACATTTAAATGACACTTGGACAAGTACATGGATAGGATATAGGCCATAGGCAAGCAAATGGGGCATCTTGGTCGACATAAACAAGTTGGCCAAAGGGCCTGTTTTCATCCTCTGTGACTGTTTTGAGGGATCTGCACTGCTGATACCCTGTGTGAACTATTGTACACACCTCAGATCCCCCTGCACATACTATCTAGGGGGTAGAGTAGAAAATGTTTCCCCACGGTGTTGGTGTAGAAACCAGAGGGTAGAGGGTAAAGGGTGAGACGTTTCAAGAGGATCTGAGGTGGAAATCCTTCACTCGGAATCTGGAGTTACTGCCTGAGGAGGTGGTGGAGGCAGAGTTTTATAACTGTTAAGATGAATCTTGATGATCACAAATCAAAAAGCTAAGAAAACTACTGACCAAGTGTTGGTAAATGGGATCAATACAGATAGATACTCGATAGAACAGTACAGCATGGGAACAGGCCCTTCGGCCACTATGTCTGTGCCAAACATAATGCCAAGTTAAACTAATCTCCTCTGTCGGCATATGATCCATACCCCATCCATTGCATATCCAGAGGCAGCAGAGCATGGTGGCTGATTAGACAGAGAGCTCCGTACAGTCGGACAAATAAATCTCCCCTAAATTCAAAGTAAGCGAGTGTTTAAGTTTTAAATGAGTACAGTATGAGTGGGGGAGTGAAAACAAAGAGCAGAAAGATGCAAGAAACAGGACAGGCTCGAAGCGACACAAACGAAGACAAAAACAAACAAGTTGGCGGAGACGATGCAACAGAGGCCATGAGGGATTAAAAAGCATAAGTACGCAAATCAGCAACTTGAGAAGAGAATTAAAAGCGGACTTCACATCATTCAAAGACGAATTCAAGCGGGATATGAGAGAAGAGCTGGCCGAATTTAAACATGAATTGAATCAACAGATGGCGGCGAACACGCAAGTAATACAAGACCAAAATAAAAAAACGGAAGAAGACGCGGCCCGAATAAAGGAGCTGGAAACATGGAGTGCGGCTGCAAACAACGTACTCCAAGAAACACTGAAAGATCAGAAGATACTTGTCGACAAACTGATCGATCTGGAGTCCAGATCCCGAAGAAATAATCTGCGGATATTCGGTGTGCCGGAGGATGCGGAAGGCAGCTCAGTACCTCACTTTGTGGAGAAACTGCTCAGAAGTGAAATGTCAATCCCCGAAACGACAGATTTACAGATTCAACGAGCACACAGAGCTCTGGCACAAAAGCCAAGCCCCAGCTCACCTCCGAGATCCGTAATTGTCCATTTTCTCCAGTTTAAAGTTAAAGAGATGGCTCTCAAACAGGCATGGCAAAAGAAGATCCAACTTGGAGAACGAATGCTGTCTTTTGACCACGACTATACTACCGCTGTAGTACAACAACGTAAGGCATACAAACATGTTAAAAGCATCCTAAAAGAGGAAGGAATCCGTTTTCAGACACCATTCACTAAGATACGTATTCACTGGGACAGCGGACCCCAAACATACAATAACGCAAGGGAAGTTGTGCGAGAACTGCAACGGAGAGGCTACAAAGTGGAAGAGCCGCAGGGAGACAAGGACATGCTGCCGCTGCTTGAACAACTCCGCCAAACGGCGCCGTGGTAGCTCGTCGGGAGACACGGAGAATCAGAGACAGTCAGACAGGCACGGGAGCACCTCCAAGAATTCCAACGAAAGACTCGTGCTTGAACTGAGATATGATTATGAAGGTACGCATCAGTCAATGAAAGGAAGCATGCAGGTTCAGCAGGCAGTGAAGAAAGCCAATGGAATGTTGGCCTTCGTAACAAGAGGAGTTGAGTATAGGAGCAAAGAGGTCCTTCTACAGTTGTACCGGGCCCTGGTGAGACCGCACCTGGAGTACTGTGTGCAGTTTTGGTCTCCAAATTTGAGGAAGGATATTCTTGCTATGGAGGGCGTGCAGCGTAGGTTCACTAGATTAATTCCCGGAATGGCGGGACTGTCGTATGTTGAAAGGCTGGAGCGATTGGGCTTGTATACACTGGAATTTAGAAGGATGAGGGGGGATCTTATTGAAACATATAAGATAATTAGGGGATTGGACACATTAGAGGCAGATAACATGTTCCCAATGTTGGGGGAGTCCAGAACAAGGGGCCACAGTTTGAGAATAAGGGGTAGGCCATTTAGAACGGAGATGAGGAAGAACTTTTTCAGTCAGAGGGTGGTGAAGGTGTGGAATTCTCTGCCTCAGAAGGCAGTGGAGGCCAGTTCGTTGGATGCTTTCAAGAGAGAGCTGGATAGAGCTCTTAAGGATAGCGGAGTGAGGGGGTATGGGGAGAAGGCAGGAACGGGGTACTGATTGATAGTGATCAGCCATGATCGCATTGAATGGCGGTGCTGGCTCGAAGGGCTGAATGGCCTACTCCTGCACCTATTGTCTATTGTCTATTGTCTATTGTCATAGACATGGATAATACAGTGGTCTCCACCACAATATGTTAGAATACTGAGTTCTTATGGAATCCTAGGTTTACAAATAAGAGCAGAGATATGCATATTCATAGACAAATCAGTTTATAAGCCTGGTTCTAAGCATCACAGACCTCATGTGAGTGTAATTAATGTTGATTTAATACAACTTTCTGTACTAGATAAATCCAACTGTTAGGGAGATTAGCAAAATATTAGAGCTAGAATGAGTGGAGGGACCCATAGAGGGTTATTCCCCTTATCTAGGAGAGGGCCCTTTCTTCGTGTTAGGCTTCCCACCTCAATTTACAAAGGGATTCGGGGTCTATGGGGAGAGAGAATACCCTTTTCTCGAGTCCATCTATGTTTTGATGTTCTGTTTTGTTTTGCCAGGCAAAACACCTTTGTTTGTTGATATGTTCTGGTTTGCTGTTCAGAATGGTTCTGGTGTTGAGTTGAGGGGATACAGTGAAATCAATCAAATGTCTTTAAATGTTAATGGTTTGGATAATCCAATTAAGAGGGCCAAAGTCATGACTAAATTGAAAAAAGAGAAGATGCATATTACTTTTTTACGAGAAACCCATTTATTGCGACAAGAGCATGAGAAGCTGAAAAGATTTGGATATAAAAACACATATTATAGCTCACATACTTGTAGTCATAAAAGAGGAATGGCAATCTTGAAATCAAACTCAGTTAAATTAGAAATTTTAAAAGAAATAAAAGACAAAGGAGGAATATCATAATAAAGGGCAAAGTTGATAATAATATCCTGACACTGGTGAATATCTATGCTCCCCCCCGATAGTGATAAACATTTTTTCAAATCCCTATTTGATATTATTGCAATGGAAGTAGAAGGAATTTGTATATGTGGGGGGGTCTGAATGTTGTATTGAATCATAGTCTTGATACGACAAGCAAAAAGAAGAATAAGAACCAGTTAACAAAACTACTAAACACTGGAGGAATTTTCACCCTCTAGAAAGAGACTATACGCATTACTCAATACCGCACTCAGTTTACTCCAGAATAGACTTTTTTAATGCAGAAAGAAGACTGCTATAAGGTAACGGATCGCAGAATTGGCGTGGCAGATGTATCAGACCATAATGCCATATACCTAACAATTCAAATGGACAGTAGAAGGAAAAACACAGAGTGGCGATTAAATGTTGGAATACTGAATGATAAAACAACTGTTAATTACATTAAATTGGAAATCAAAAGATATCTAGAGGAGAATGACAATGGGGAGGTGGACCCACCCATACCATGGGACTCATTGAAGGCTGTAATACGAGGTAGGTTAATAGCTAGGGCATCACATATTAAAAAGGCCAGAATTAAAACATATAATGTTAATAATAGACCTGAAGGATTTAGAACAGAAGTACAAAAATAATAAGGACCAGAGAACTTATAAACAAATAGAAGATTTGAGGGGACAAATGGATGGAATATTGGGGCAAGAGGTGGAGAAAAAAGTAAGATTTGTAAAACACGCACATTATGAGCTAGGCCCTAAATCCACTAAATTACTTGCCCGGAGGCTACGCAAACAACAGGCTGACAACACCATACACAAAATTAAGGACCCTGTACACAGAAATTGAGAGTGATCCAAAAGAAATGGAACATATCTTCCAGGAATATTATAAAGAATTATATACACAAACCTCTACAGTAGATGGGGAATCAATGAGGACTCTTTTAAGTACAATAGATCTGCCATTTATTGGAGAGACGGTTTCCCTATAGAATGGCATAAAATATTTCGGAATGAGCTGAACCCACTTCTTCTGAGAACCTTTAACTGGATCATCAAAGAAGGGCCCGTCATGGAAAGAGACAATTATAACATTAATCCCCAAAGAGAACAAAGACAAGGAAAATTGTACCAACTACAGACCAATATCAATTCTAAATGTGGACTATAAAATATATTCTTCAATTATCTCCAAACGATTTGAAAAGTTCATGCCAGATTTAATTGATGAAGACCATACTGGTTTTATAATAAGCAGACAAACACAGGACAGTAATAGAAGAACCGGGACGGTGGCGCAGCGGTAGAGTTGCTGCCTTACAGCGAATGCAGCGCCGGAGACTCAGGTTCGATCCTGACAACGGGCGCCGTCTGTACGGAGTTTGTACGTTCTCCCCGTGACCTGCGTGGGTTTTCTCCGAGATCTTCGGTTTTCTCCCACTCTCCAAAGACGTACAGGTATGTAGGTTAATTGGCTGGGTAAAATATTTAAAAATTGTCCCTAGTGTGTGTAGGATAGTGTTAATGTGCGGGGATCGCTGGGCGGCGCGGACTCGGTGGGCCGAAAGGCCTGTTTCCGCGCTGTATCTCTAAATCTAAATCTAAAAAACCATACATATAATACACGATTCAAAAGGAAAGTACGCGAGCGGTCCTGATAAGCCTAGATGCGGAAAAGGCTTTCGATAGGGTTAATTGGGAATTCTTATATCAAACACTAGAAAGATTTGGCTTTACCAAAGATTCAATTCAAGTTATTAAAGCAATTTATCAGCAACCTACTGGAAGAGTAAAGGTGAATGGGTCCTTAACTGAGAGATTTGTGTTAGGAAGAGGAACGAGACAGGGATGTTGTCTTAGCCCTACCCTGTTTGCTATATATATTGAACCATTGGCTCAAGCGATCCGTCAAGATAGGGAACTGAGGGGAGTAACTATGAGAGACAGAGAACATAAAATTGGCCTTTTTGCAGATGACGTAATGATGTATCTCACGGATGTAAACACCTCCTTTCCAAGGATGATGGGGATCATAGAGAAATTTAATTTCTACTAGACCAAGTGGACCCGTTGGGCCCATTCCTCGTAGAGGGGGGGCAGGGAAGGGGAGAGGGTATGATTGAGTGAGGCCTAGACCCAAAGCCTCTTGTATTTTAGCACCCTCAACCCCCCACTCAATCCCCCCTCCTCCCCCTACTCCTCCCCCTACTAACCCACTCCATCCCCCCTAGCCACCCCCACTTGCCCCTCCCCTGCCCCCACCCGGGAACACGGGGGGATGGAGTGGCTGAATGTTAGACCAATGCAGTAGAGGTTTGGGGGAGTTTCAAAGGGGGTTCAGGGGGGATAAATTGGGTGGAGGGTGGAAGAGAGGGGGGGATAATGGGGCTGGGGATGGAGTGGGTGAGAAGAGGATAAGGGGGTGGGTTGTGGGGGGGGGATGATAAGGAGTTGAGGGGGTGTGAATGGAGTGGGTGAGTGGGGCTCTTAAAAAAAAAAACCTGAAACCAATTTAAGTTAATGCAGCACAGGTTTGGGGGAGTATTAAGGGGGGAATGGAGTGCGTGAGTGGGGCTCTGAAGAAAAATCCTAAACACAATTTCAGTTAATGCAGGAACAGTTTGGGGGAGTTCTATGCAGGATATAAATTGAATATTTCAAAAACTCAAATCCTCCTGCTTAATTGTGCTCCTCCAGAAGAAATCAAGCAAAAGTATAATATAAAATGGGATTCAAAATCAATCAAATACCTAGGGGTATATATAATGAAAAATGAATCAATGTTGTATGGGGCCAATTACAATCACATCAACCAAAACATAAGAAAGGATATAGAAAGATGGTCCACCTACCCAATGGATTTTAGTAGTAAGATAAATGTGGTGAAAATGAATATTTTGCCAAGGCTATTGTACTTGTTTCAATCACTGCCAATAGAGGTACCACTAAAACAATTTACAGAATGGGATAAATTAATATCTGGATTTATTTGGGGAGGAAAGAAGGCCAGAGTTCGATACACTACACTCCAGTTGCCAAAGGACAAAGATGGAATGGCACTTCCAAATTTTAGGATCTGTTTCTATGCACCTCATCTTCGACCACTAATTAATTGGTGTGAGGATAGCTACATAGCTGGGTGGAAAGAGATTGAGACATATATCCCTGACTTCCACATCCAAACACTCTTGGGAGAAAAAGCGCTTCCTGGACATATCAGGAGTATAATCGATCCAATAACAATATTTACTTTAGAAACCTGGTTCACTCTTACCAGACAACTTAAATTGAATAAAGGACAAGAAGTGTTAAGATGGATAGTTTTGGACAGTGAATTTAAACCAGGGATATATGACTCAACATTTAAAGAGTGGATGAAAAAAGGAATGACTGCATTTTGTACTGTTACTGAAAATGGAGACCTAAGAAGTTTTCAAGATTTGAAGGACGGTTTTGCACTTCGGAACCAAGACTTGTTTCGATACCTCCAACTGAGAGAATATTACAACAAAAAAAGTAAAAAGGGAGGCACCAGAAGAAAAGAATCCAGCGGTAGAAGTGTTAGTCAATGCGTATCAACAAAAAACATCAAGGATTATTTTAAACTTTATCATAGTTTAACGGAATGTCAAGCTAAAACTACATTTTATGTAAAATCAGAAGAAGAATGGCATCATATGTGTGTAACACTACAGACATCCACTAATTCATAAAAATGGATTTGTTTCTTTATTACGCCTAACATAAAAAGCAAGCAAATTCTAAGGCAACAAACATGCTGGAGGCATTGTGGCCATACAGACGCAAATCATGCACATATCCTCTGGAGTTGCCCCAAAATAGAACCATTTTGGGACAGAGTGAATTCAGTATTAAAGGAGGTATTAGGATATATAATCTCCAAGAAGTGTTCCATTTTATACCTGGGTAATATAACTACAGTGGTGCTGAAGGAAGATCATTACTTGGTTAAAATCCTACCTACAGCTGGCAGAAAGGCCATTACAAGAAACTGGCTTGTAGCAGACACACCCAGACTTAGACAATGGTTAGACATAGTACAGGAAATATTTGTGATGGAGAAAATGACATATTCTCTAAGAGTGAAAGAAAATGAGTTTAACAGAAAATGGGAAAAATGGATTAGGTATAGAAATAAAGACATAAACACTATAATTTTATTGACAATAATGTAAGTTACTGGAAAATGTTTTAATAAGAAAACAGTTCTGTATACTGCATCATTAATTGTAAACTGACCTGCACTGTTGGAAGTTCCGTTGTTATATGTGTGTTTTACTTGTGTATGCATAAAATAAAATTAAAATAAAAATAATTTTTTATTTATCTTTTAAAAGCCTATTAAACATCACTTTCGTATCTGCCTCCACCACTATCCCTGGCAGCGAGTTTCAGGCAACTGCAACTGTACCCTGCATATCTCAAATGCCATCTAATCTTTGACATTTTCAAAAAGGTTCTGACTGTCTATTTGTGCATCTCATAATTTTATATATGTCTATCACTGAGTACAAGAGTCAGAAAGTCATGATGCAGTTTTGTACAACTTTGGTAGAGGTGTTGATGAGCTTTCTTTATGATTGCATCGATGTGCTGGATCCAGGACAGATCTTGCACGCCCAGGAATTTGAAGCTTTTGACTTTTTCCACCACTGTGCGGTTGATAAAGACAGGCTTGTGGATCCTCGTTGTTCCTTTTCCAAAGTCCACAATCAGTTCATTGGTCTTACTGACGCTGAGAGCAAAGCTGTTGTTCTGCCACCATTTGGTCAGTTGATCGATCTCCCTCCTATGCTCATGACTCATCATCATCTTTATTTTGTCCAGCAACAGTGGTGTAGAGAGTGCAGATGAGATTCACCAGGATACTGGTTGGAATAGGAGATAGATTTGTAAAGAGAGGTTGGCTAGGCTGGGTTTATACCCATTGGAACGTAAGAGGCTGAGGGGTGACGCAGAGATTTATTAAGTTGAGAGGAGAACAGAGAGGGTAGATAGAATCTAGCACTGGTGGGGGGCAGTTTAAGGTGAGAAAGGAAAAAAAATAATGGAGATGTGGGGCAAGTGCTTCATTAGAGAGTGATGTAATCTGGAGTTGGGTATTAACTACAGGTTGGACAGGCTTGGATTGTTTTCTCTGGAACGCTGGAGGTTGCGAGGAGACCTGATAGAAGTATATAAAATTATGAGAGCCATAGATAGGTTACAGTCAGAATCTTTTCCCAGAATGTAACAATCAAATACTAGAGGGCATAGCTTTAAGGTGACAGGGGCAAAGTTTAAAAGAGATGTGCAGGGCAAGATTTTCTACACAGGTGGTGGGTTCCTGCAATACACTGAAGGGAGTGGTGGTGGAGGCAGATCCAATAGTGGCATTTCATCGGCTTTTAGATGAATGTGCAAGGAATGGAGGAATACAGATCGGCTGAAGGGTCCATTCTTGTTCTGTACTGTTCTATGTTCTTTGGTAGAGGTGGGTACAATAACATTTAAAAGGCATCTGGACAGGTACATGGACAAGAAAGGAATAGAAGAATACGGGTTTAATGTAGGTGGATGGGATTTGCATAGATGGGCATCACAGTCACATGAACAACGTAGGCCGAAGGGCTTGTTTTTATGCTGCATAGTTCACTGCTTCCTTCGTATCACAGCCCAGCACCTCATGGTGGTGCAGCGGTAAAGTTGCCTTGTAGCGCGAGAGACCCTTGTTTGATCCTGACTATGGGTGCTGACTGTATGGAGTTTGTAAGTTCTCCCTGTGACTGCGTGGGTTTCCTCTGGGTGCTCCGGTTTCCACCCATACTCCAAAAACATAGAGGTTCATAGGCTAGTTGACTTTGATAAAATTATAAATTGTCTCTAGTGTGTAGGATAGTGCTAGTGTACGGAGATCACTAGTCAGAGCAGATTCGTGGGCCGAAAGTCTCAAAAATCTAAAAAGAATCTCTCCTGTGGGTCACAGGGCGCTGATTTGATTGCCGTTCCTGAATGAACGCAACACAGCAGTGGTTGTGAAAAAAGACACAAAGTGCTGGAGTAACTCAGCGGGTCAGGCACCATCTCTGGAGAACACGGACATTTTTGGTCTGCACCCTTCTTGGTGAGGGGGTAAACAGCTGGAGAGGTGGGCCAGTTCAAGCCTAGCTGGTAATAGGTAAATACAAGTGAGGTGGGGGGGGGGGAGGTTGATAGGTAGATGGCTTGACAAAGGCTGGAGATTAAAGGACAAAATGTGCAAAATAAGGAAAAAGTTAAGAATTGTGAAGCCAGAGGAAGGAATATAGGTAGAGGGGGAGAAATTAGTGTGAGTTCAGGTTGGGGGGGTGGGGCGGTTGTAACCTCAAAATGGAGAGTTCAATGTTCATACCATTGGGTTGTTAGCAACCCAAGGAATACGAGGTGTTATGTCACAGTACCTGCTGATCCCTCTCCTGACCCCTCAGGGCAGCATTGACTGTGTTGTCTTTTGTTCAATTATGTTTAAGTATTTTAATCAGTGTGTCATTCTCATTTGTGTTTCCCATTGAGTTCCCTATTTAAGTGCTGATGTTTGTCTTTTCTCAGTCTTTGATTTTCCCATGCTGAGCCTTGCACTCTTGTTTATCGGGATTCTAGTAAAAGCCTTTTTGAGTTCAACTTATTCCTGACTCCTGTGTCTTCTTTGCGATTGGATCTACTCCTCGCTTGATATAGTAAGTGTTGTTTCTCCAATTTGTGTGTTGCCTCACTCTGGCAATAGAGGAGGCCCAGGACAGATAGGTCAGTATGTGAAGAGGCGTTAAAGTGGTTGACAACAGGGAGATTCAGCAGGCCTGAGTCTCAACAGCCATTGGATGGAGACAGTGAGATGTGGGCTGCTATTTCTATCTGTTTTGTTACTGCTGACCAGAAATGGGAAGAACAAAGAGCAGCATGTCACATTCAGAAATGGCCATTAAGCAGAAAGTGCCTCACCAACTCCGGCAAGGAGCGAACTCCCTCGGGCTCTGGTCTCTCCCTCATAACAACAACTGACACCCCACTCCTGAAACGTGCACGCTAAAGAGGGCTCTATCACGGGAAGAGATTACCAAGTCAGCAGAGAAAAAGAATCATGGAAATGATCCAAGCCATCTAGAAAAACATTGCCACATCCCCACTGAGTCTTCAGAAGAGCAGCACATTGGTGGATTAGGGTTTCTGCAGTAGAGCCATTGCCTCACAGCACCAGAGACCTCGGTTTGATCCAGACCTCTAGTGCCATCTGTGTGCAGTTTGCATGTTCTACCTGCGACCACATGGGTTTCCGCCGGGTACTCCAGTTTCCTCCCACATCCCAAAGAAGTGCAGGTTTGTTAGTTAATTGGCTTCTGTAAATTGTCCTTAGTGTGTAGGAAGTGGATGAGAAAGTATTGATGACATAGAATCAGTGTTAGCAGGTGATCGATGGGCAGCATGGACTCGGTGGTTGGAGGGCCTATATCCATGCCAATTCTTTCAATCAATCAAACCAAGCATTCATCACAGACTGCAGAAAAGTGAACCAGTCCAGTGTCACATAAATAAATGCAGGTCTTGTGGAGAATTGGAGAATTTACAATGGAACACTGTTTGGCTGTTGTGTTCACATTGGTTGAAGAGGAATTAAACTGGGAGGTAACACACTGTGGAAGACCGGACACACAAACAGCATAGACTAAATAGACCAGTTCTGAAGTACATCAGGGATTGAGGGACGTGGGTCTAAATGAACATAACTGTTTGAAACCACAGGGAATGTTGAAATAATGGTTAGTAAAGCAAATTAGATCAGAGGTTTCACAATAGTAGCACAGAGTTTGAAGGCAGGCAGGCCTGAATAAATGGATTTTGTTACTGTGCTCAATAATGCTCTTAGCGTCATACAGCACAGAAACACGCCTTTGAGCCCAACTCATCCATGTCAATCAAGATGCTCCATTTAAGCTAGTCCCATTTGCTCGCGTTTGGCCCATATCCCTCAAAACCTTTTCTATCCATATACATGTCCAAAGGTCTTTAAAATATTCTTATTGTCCCAACCTCAACCATCCCCTCTGGCAGCTCATTCCATACACCCACCACCCTGTGTGAAAATGTTGCTCCTCAGCTGCCAATTAAGAATTAAATTCAATGTTGCCTGACCTACTGGGGTACTTCAGCACAATGTTTTGCTCAAGATTCCATATCTGCAGTTCCTCGCATCTCGCTCTCTATAGCTCAGGCCCTTGAGTTCTGGCAATGTCCTTGTAATTCTTCTCAGCATCTCTTCCAGCATAATGGGATCTTTCCTGTAATGATGACCAAAACTGAACACAATACTCCAAGTGTGGCTTCACCAACATCTTTTACAACTGTAACATAACGTCCCAACTTCTGTACTCGACCAAAACACTTGTTTATGAACTGGATAATTGCAGTCACACTTCATAAAGTTCTTGCAGAACATGATGAGGTTGTAGAAGAAATATATTAGTACTCACCCCAGTTCCAGGGAGAGTTTAAACGACAAAATCAGGAGCTTTGTTCTTGGGAGCACAAACGGTTCAGAGTGGATTCAAAGATGAACAAAATCATGTCATGGTGACACGGTGGCACTGCTGGAGATCCAGGTTCGATCCAGACCTTAGCTGCCATCTGTGTGGAGTTGGCACATTCTCCATGTGACCACGTGGGCTTCCTCCCACATCCCAAAGACATGCGGGTTTGTAGATTAATTAGCATCTGTAAATTGTCAATTATGATGGGATAGGCGATGTTTCGGGTCGGGACATTTCTTCAGACTGATTGGAGGGGGGGGGGAGCTGGAAGGGTGGAGAGACAACTTCAAAGGAGGCATATCTCGAGGTTTTACAGTGAAGCACTGGATATGCAATGTTTTACAGGGACTTCTTCAGACTGATTGTAGTAGCGGGGAGAATACTGAAGAGAGGTGGGGGGTGGCTAGACAAAGTCTGGCATGTGATAGCTGGAGTGAAATGGGGGGGGGGGGGGGCTTCTCCAAAACCTCCCTGTTCTCATATTCTTTCTAATACCTCAATGCCTTAACTAACTTTTCTAGATGTACTGGATACAAAGATTTGCAGATGCTTGTAACTCAGCGGGTCAGGTAGCATCTTTGTAGAAATGTGTAAGAAGGAACTGCAAATGCTGGTTTAAACCGAAGATACTCACAAAAAGCTGGAGTAATTCAGTGGGACAGACAGCATCTCTGGAAAGAACGAATGGGTGACATTTCGGGTCGAGACCCTTCTTCAGTCTGAAGAAGGGTCTTGACCTGAAACGTCACCCATTCCTTCTCTCCAGTGATGCAGCCTGTCCCGCTGAGTTACTCCAGCTTTTTGTGTCTATCTTCAGTATCTCTGTAGAACATGGATAGTTGATGTTTCGGGTCTGAAGAAGGATCATGACCTGAAACGTCGCCTATCCATGTTCTCCAGAAATGTTGCCTGATCCGTTGTGTTACTCCAGCATTTTGTGCCTTTTATTAACTTTATGTGTTGCTATTTTCACAGATCCTTGGGCATGTTACACCAAGATCTCTTGGGCGTTCAGGGCTCACATGTCTATCCTCACCTTAGAGTGCTCGCCTTATTAGAGTGCTGCAGCATGAAAACAGGCCCTTTGGCCAAAAGTCCATGCTAACCAAGTGTCCATCTAAGCTGGTCCTATTTGGCCACATTTGGCCCTGACCTCTCTAAACCTTTCCTATCCACGTACCTGTCCAAACGATTTTAAATGTTGTTATTGTACCCTGCCTCAACCACCTCCACTGGCAGCTCATTCCACATATCCACCACCCTCTGTGCTAAAACGTTATCCCTTGGTCTATTATAAATCTTTCTCCTCTCATTTAAAACCTCTAGTTCTTGATCCCCTACCTTGGGAAAGATTTTGCGCACTCACCCTTTCTATTCCACTCATGATTGTATCCACGTCTATAAGGTCACCCCACAGCCTCGAGCGTTCCAAAGTCCCAGCCTCCCCAACCTCTCCCTGTAGCTCAGGCCCTCGAGTCAGAGTAACATACTCGTATACCTTTTATACATTGCTTCGCATTTTTCATGATCTTATCTACATATTTTAACTGTTTCGCTTGCAGAATACCCCCTCGTTGTGGTTTTTTCAGAAAGAGGTAATTCAGTACAAAAAGCAGGAGACACCTGGATTTCGCCCAGAAACGGGACCATATCTCTGCCTCCACAGCGGCTGTTCAACCCGCTAAGTTACCCCGAAGTTTGAATTTTATTTTGGACACTAGTGGGACTAGTGTAGATGGGGTATGTTGGTCGGCGTGAACAGTCTGAAGAAGGGTCTCGACCCGAAACGTCACCCATTCCTTCTCTCCTGAGATGCTGCCTGACCTGCTGAGTTACTCCAGCATTTTGTGAATAAATACCTTCGATTTGTACCAGCATCTGCAGTTATTTTCTTACACTAAGTTTCCTTGCTGTATGACTCTGGAACGGGCTGGCGACTGTGAGACGCAGCCCGGTTCCACTGTATCGGCGCAGCAGCCGCAGGTTTCATAGAGGACTTTCTGCGCGCTTAGGATGCTGGGAGAAACAGTCGCCATGATTATTCCTGAGACTGTGCTGCCTGCACATTTACCGCAACTCGGTCACTGCTCACTAACTCGTGTGGGGCCCGCTATATACCGTCGCCCCTGGAGACTAATCAAGCGCAACCATCCTGCATGATCCGCTGAGTTACTCCAGCATCTTCGGTGTAAACCAATACCTGCAGTTCCTTCCTGCACACTCAGGTAAAACCATCCATTGCGTGACGACGTCAGGGTCAGTGACGCCCGCCGCCGCCGCCTGACGTCGGGCGTGCTGGCGTAGGGGACCCGACGTGATGACGCGTCGGGGGCGCCGGCCTGCGGTTGTGTGGCTGGGGAGGCCTTGGCCAACGGGGACCACGGAGCCGCCGGCGGCCGCCGCCGTGAGTAGCAAAGCGTTGGGACGCGAGGACGTGCCTGGGGTGCGGGGCTGGGCCGATGGTAGGAGCTTCTGCTCCGGCCTGAGAGGGTCTGAGACCACTCCACTTGGAGGAGATAGTGGGGAGATCCCTCATCCTGACCCGGGTCGGGGATGGTGGGAAGATCGCTCACCCTGACATGGGTATGGGGGAGTGCAGAATGTAGTGTTACAGCATTATAGTGCTACAGTTACAGAGAAAAAGTGCAAGGTCTGTCTGAGGTAGGCTGGAAGATCAGGACTACACCCGAGCAGATTGGAGGCCTTGCATTTTTTCTCTGTAACCAGAGTTCTCTGCACTCTGGTATTTTTCTCTTTGCATTACATGCTGAGGCTTGATTATATAAGAAAATAACTGCAGATGCTGGTACAAATCGAAGGTATTTATTCACAAAATGCTGGAGTAACTCAGCAGGTCAGGCAGCATCTCGGGAGAGAAGGAATGGGTGACGTTTCGGGTCGAGACCCTTCTTCAGACTGATTATAGTCGTGTATGGTATGACTTATTGGTGGCACGCAAACAAGACGTTTCACTGCATCTCGGTACACAACAATTAACCAGTATCAGGCCAATACCAGTTCAGTAGTCTGATAACGTAGGGGAAGAAGCTGTTCCTGAATCTAGTGATACGTCCTTTCAAGCTTGGAGCCACAGTATTCACTTGGCTGGTGAAGCAGAGACCCAGTCAATTGCACCAAGGCAATGATGGTGGGAGCTGGCTGGTTACTCATTGAATGGCATAGGCAGTTCATTAGACTCTCTTGTTGCCTGGTGTGTGTGTTACATGCCATTAATCAGCTTCTACCGAAAGCTGCCCTGGTCTTGTTTGTCACCTGGTGTTTCATCTCCTCATGGTGTGTGGGTGGAAAACTCAACATTAATTATGGTCCTTTGGGATGTGCAGTAGACCGGTGAAATAGAAACAGTTCTCTTTAATGAGCCAGCCACATTTAAAGCAGCCTCAAAGGTCTATCAACCTAAGGTTAATCCTGGCCTCTACTGCTGTCTGTGTGGAGTTTGCATGTATTCCCTTGTACCTGTTACAGATTTTCTCCCACATCCCAAAGATGTGAGAGTCCAGAGGTTAATTGGCCACTTTACATCACCGTAGTTGAAGGGTACAGCCTGGAGGGCTATTCGTGGATTATGGAGAGAATAAAATCGAATTTGTCTAAATAGGTAGTGTGGGCTCGATGGGCCGAAAGGCTATGAATTATAACAGAACATGATGGTTGGTTGGCGCGGACTCAGTGGGCTAACGGGCGTGTTTCCTCGATGTATATCCAAACTAAACTAAGAACAATTGGAAGTCCAGGAAATAAAAACCCGTGCAAGAGTGCAATGAATATTTCCACACTCATTAATATGATACATTTTCTGATGCTGAGGTTGAGACCAAAGACTCATTGGATGTTACACACAGATGTAAATCAATGTCCTTCCTGGTGTTCTCTGCACAAAATCTTTTTAAAAATAAATTCTCCCATTTAAAACTGAGGTGAGAAAAAACGTTTTCACCCAGAGAGTTGTGAATTTGTGGAATTCTCTGCCACAGAGGGCAGTGGAAGCCAAATCACCGGATGGATTTAAGAGAGAGTTAGATTGAGCTCTCGGGGCTAGTGGAATCAAGGGATATGGGGAGAAGGCAGGCACGGGGTATTGATTGGGGACGATCAGCCATGATCACAATGAATGGCGATGCTGGCTCGAAGGGCCGAATGGCCTCCTCCTGCACCTATTTTCTATGTTTTATTCCAACTGGAACTCGAGCAGTAATGGAAACATGACTAGTCCATTCATGCCTGCTTTGCTATTCAATAAATTTTTGTTCATAAATGGTAGGAGCAAATTAGGCCATTCGGCCCATCAAGTCTACTCCGTCATTCAATCATGGCCGATCTATTTTCCTCTCTCAACCCCATTCTCAGCATAATCCCTGCCACCCGTACCAATCAAGAATCTATCTATTTCTGCCCTAAAAATATCCATTCACTTGGACTTCACAGACTTCTATGGCAATGAACTCCACAGAGTTCATCTCCCTCTGACTAAATAAATTCCTCCTCATCTCTTCCTAAAGGAACATCGTTTGGTCCTGGATTCTTCCACTGGTAGAAACATCCTCTCCACATCCACTCTATCCAAGCCTTTCATTATTTGGTAAGTTTCATTGAGGTCCCCTCTCATCCTTCTAAATTCCAGCGAGAAGAGGCCCAGAGCCGTCAAATGCTCATCATATGTTAACCCATTCATTTCTGGGATTATTCTCGTAAACCTCTGGACCCTCTCCAGCACATTCTTCCTCAGATATGGGGCCCAAAAGATCAAAACTAATTCTTTGCCTATGTGCATTTTCATGCTGTAATCCCAAATTTAGGGCCGGAAGCAGCATGTGAGGCTGGGAAAGCACATCTCGGACCCGCAGACCCTCAGCATAGGAGCACTGCAAGGCTGCGTACTCTCCCCTCTCCTTTACTCTCTCTACACCAACTGCACCACCACAGACGCCTCTGTCAAGCTCCTCAAGTTTGCGGACGACACAACCCTGATTGGACTGATCCAGGATGGGGAGGAATCTGCCAACAGATGGGAAGTGACACAGCTGGCGTCCTGGTGCCATCGAAACAACCTGGAGCTCAATGCTCTTAAGACAGTGGAACTAAATGTAGACTTTCGAACAGCTCCCCCTCCCCTCCCCCCATTCACCATCAACAACAGCACAGTCACATCTGTGGAGTCATTTAAGTTCCTTGGAACCATCATCTCCAGGGACCTTAAATGGGGGGCCACCATCGACTCCACAATCAAAAAGGCCCAACAGAGGATGTACTTCCTGCGGCAACTGAGGAAACACAATCTGCCACAGGCACTGATGGTCCAATTCTATACTGCTATCATTGAGTCCGTCCTCACCTTCTCCTTGATGGTCTGGTTTGGCTCAGCCACCAAGCACGACATCCGGAGGCTGCAATGGATTGTTCGATCAGCTGAGAAGGTTGTTGGCTGCAACCTCCCCCCCCCCCCCCCCCCCCCCATTGACGAATTGTACACTGCAAGGGCCAGGAAGCGAACGGGCAAGATCATCTCTGACCCCTCTCACACTGGCCACAAAATCTTTGAAACACTTCCCTCTGGAAGGCGACTCCGGACTGTCAAAGCAGCCACAGCCAGACATAAAAACAGCTTATTTCCACGAGTAGTAGGTCTACTCAATAACCAAAGTCTGTAGTCTCTTTTTTGCTCTGGTTTAGACCGTAATGTTGTATCCTTATTGTGTTGATGTGGATATGCTTTATTCTTAATTGTTAACTGAATGTTTGTGTTGTCTTTTGTGAGCAGTGCACCAAGGCACGTTCCTTGTATATGCACATACTTGGCCAATAAACGTATTCATTCATTCATTCATTAATATCTAAAAGTCTATTGATTGCTGCTTTGAATTTATTGAGTGACTGAATTCCAAGAGCTCTTCCAGTCTCTGTCCTGAGGGCACTATATCCCCCATTCCAGACACGCCAGCAGGTTAAACATCAACCCAGTCAATTCTGTGTGAATTTTATATGGAGTTTCTCATCTACCCAAATTTAACAGTTCAGGCCAAGTCTCCTGAATCTCTCCTCATCTGACAGCTCCTGGAATTAATCTGGTTATAAGGTGAGAGGGAAAAGAGCCTGAGGGCAACGTTTTCGCACTGATGGTGGTGGGTGTATGGAACGAGCTGCCAGAGGAAGTGGTTGAGGCAGGTACTATAACAACATTTAAAAGATATTTGAACAGATACATGGATAGAAACGGTTTAGAGGGATTTGGGCCGAATGTGGGCAAGTGGGACTACCGTAGATGGGCATCTTGGTCAGAACGGACGAGTTGGGCTGAAGGGCCTGTTTCCATGCTATCTAACTCTATGATCAGCTGATGCAGCATTCTCTTTATTGCAAGTACAATCCTCGTTACTCAGACCCATTGGCTACCCTATCTACGCCTCTCATAATTTAAATATACTTCTGTCTGGTATCTCCTCAGCCTCTGACGTTCCAGAGAAAACAATCCAAGTTTGTCCAATTTCCCTATATAACTAATACCTTTTAATCTAGGCAGAATTGTGATTAAAGGCACCCACTAAGACAACCCTGTTGCTTTGGTATTTTTCGATAGTAGCTCGATGATAATCATGTATTGTCTTTCTGTTGGCTGGTTAGCACGCGACAAAAGCTGTTCTCATGTGACAATAAACTAAACTGAACTGTAATCTGTCTAGATATCTATTCCTTTCTTGCCCGCTTGCTTTTGGGGGCCTGTAGTGCATTTAGAGTGCTTGCTCCTTTCTTATTTCTAAGCACCACCATATCACCTCGGTGGACAAACCCTCCAGCATGTCCTCTCTGAGTGCTACTGTGACAGCCTCCCTGATTAGTAGAGCAACTCTTCCACCTCTTTTCCCTCCCTCTTTATCGTGTCAGAGGCATCAAGGCACTGGAACACTGAGCTGCCAGTCGTGTCCCTCCAGCAACCATGTCTCCATAAGGGCCACAACATCATAGTTCTAGGCATTAATACGGGCTATAAGTTCATCTGCTTTACCCTTGCATTAAGTGGATACATTTTAAGGTCAGGTTCCACAAATTGTGTTGAACAATGATCATATTCACTTTAATTTAGCATAAAGAATTGCTGTGACAGGCTAGACAAAGAGAAACTGCATCTTGTGCATGAAGTTTGCATATTCTGCCTGTGACCGCGTGAGTTTACTCTGGGTGCTCTGGTTTTCACCAAACATCCCGAAGACGCGCGGGTTTGCAGGTTAATTAGGCATCTGTAAATTGCCCCTAGTGTGTAGGGAGTGGATGAGACAGTGGGATAACATAGACTTACAGCGTGGAAACAGGCCCTTCGGCCCCAACTTGCCCACACCGGCCAACATGTCCCATTTACACTTGTCCCACCTTCCTGCATTTAGCCTATATCCCTCTAAACATGTCCTATCCATGAACCTGTCTCATTTTTTCTTAAACGTTGCAATACGTCATTTGGAACAATTCTGATCTTTCTCGCATCCAACACTAGTGGCTTGTGTTACCCCACGGTAAACTGCATCTGCTGTACTTTTGCCCACCCTCTGAAACTTGCAATGTCCCATGCATTCCTCTGCTCCCATCATGCCACCTGACAACAAGGAAACTGAGTAGCACCCTCTTTCCTCTCCCTCCAGTTTGTGTATAACTCTTCTGAAATGTAGAGTTCTCGATACAGCATTACCACCTGATATTTGGGGTTTGATACATTTGGTGTTGATACCGCATTACAGTGAAGAACTTTGTTGTTTCGGAAGGTACTGCAGATGCTGGTTTACACCGAAGATAGACAATAGACAATAGGTGCAGGAGTAGGCCATTCAGCCCTTCGAGCCAGCACCGCCATTCAATGTGATCATGGCTGATCATTCTCAATCAGTACCCCGTTCCTGCTTTCTCCCCATACCCCCTGACTCCGCTATCCTTAAGAGCTCTATCTAGCTCTCTCTTGAATGTATTCAGAGAATTGGCCTCCACTGCCCTCTGAGGCAGAGAATTCCACAGATTCACAACTCTCTGACTAAAAAGGTTTTTCCTCATCTCTGTTCTAAATGGCCTACCCCTTATTCTTAAACTGTGGGCCCTGGTTCTGGACTCCCCCAACATTGGGAACATGTTTCCTGCCTCCAACATGTCCAACCCCTTAATAATCTTATACGTTTCGATAAGATCCCCTCTCATCCTTCTAAATTCCAGTGTATACAAGCCTAGTCGCTCCAGTCTTTCAACATATGACAGTCCCGCCATTCCGGGAATTAACCTAGTAAACCTACGCTGCACGCCCTCAATAGCAAGAATATCCTTCCTCAAATTTGGAGACCAAAACTGCACACAGGAGTAGGCCATTCGGCCCTTCGAGCCAGCACCGCCATTCAATGTGATCATGGCTGATCATTCTCAATCAGTACCCCGTTCCTGCTTTCTCCCCATACCCCATGACTCCGCTATCCTTAAGAGCTCTATCTAGCTCTCTCTTGAATGCATTCAGAGAATTGGCCTCCACTGCCTTGTGAGGCAGAGAATTCCATAGATTCACAACTCTCTGACTGTAAACGTTTTTCCTCATCTCAGTTCTAAATGGCCTACTCCTTATTCTTAAACTGTGGCCCCTCGTTCTGGACTCCCCCAACATTGGGAACATGTTTCCTGCCTCTAACGTGTCCAACCCTTTAATAATCTTATACGTTTCGATAAGATCCCCTCTCATCCTTCTAAATTCCAGTGTATACCAGCCTAGTCGCTCCAGTCTTTCAACATATGACAGTCCCGCCATTCCGGGAATTAACCTAGTAAACCTACGCTGCACGCCCTCCATAGCAAGAATATCCTTCCTCAAATTTGGAGACTAAAACTGCACACAGTACTCCAGGTGCGGTCTCACTAGGGCCCTGTACAACTGCAGAAGGACCTCTTTGCTCCTATACTCAATTCCTCTTGTTAAGAAGGCCAACATTCCATTGGCTTTCTTCACTGCCTGCTGTACCTGCATGCTTCCTTTCAGTGACTGATGCACTAGGACACCCAGATCTCATTGTACGTCCCCTTTTCCTAACTTGACACCATTCAGATAATAATCTGCTTTCCTATTCTTACCACCAAAGTGGATAACCTCACACTTATCCACATTAAACTGCATCTGCCATGCATCTGCCCACTCACACAACCTGTCCAAGTCACCCTGCAACCTCATAGCATCTGCCTCACAGTTCACACTGCCACCCAGCTTTGTATCATCTGCAAATTTGCTAATGGTACTTTTAATCCCTTCATCCAAGTCATTGATGTATATTGTAAATAGCTGCGGTCCCAGCACCGAGCCTTGCGGTACCCCACTTGTCACTGCCTGCCATTCTGAAAGGGACCCATTTATCCCCACTCAGATAGAAACTCAATGCTGGAGTAACCCAGTGGGTCATCTATTCCTTTTCTCCACAGATGCTCCCTGACCCGCTGAAGAACTTTGTCAGTGTGCTATCCAGTCAAATCATATTGAACAGGAGTATAAGAGAGAGTGCAGAAGAAAAACTGAACAGAGCATACAATATAGTGTTACAGCTATAGAGAAAAGCAGATAAAAGTCCAAGGGATGCAACAGATTGGGAGATTTTGAATACATCTTTAATTTATGAATCAGTCTGAAGAAGGGTCCTGACCTTAAACATCACCTATCCATTCCCTCCTTAGATACTGTTTGATCTGCTGAGTCAAATCATACCATACATGAGTACAGTCAAGCCATACACAAGTACAACAGGTAATGCAAAGATAAAAATACCAGAGTGCAGAATATAGTATTAGAGAGAACTTGCTAATTAATAAGAAGTGCAAGGTCTGCAATGAGGTAGGTTGGAAGATGAGTACATACTCAATAGTACATACATTCAGTAGTCTGACAACAGCAGAGAAGAAGCTGTTCTTGATTCTGGTGGTACGTGCTTTCAAGCCATTGGCAGAGAGGAGAAGAGGGAATGTTCAGGTTGTGAGTGGTCCTTGATTACATTGGCTGCTTTCCCGAGGCAGAGTGATATGTAGATGGAGTCGATGGTGGGGAGTCTGGTCTGCGTGATGGGCTGGGCTGTATTTCCTTGCTCTCACCTGCTTGCCTATGAGCTTGTGGTCCAGTTCTGTGTCTCTCACTATTTCTGTGCTTGATTCTTACAGCCCCCCAGCTGAGTGAGAGGGGAGTTCGTGGCCCACACCATGGCTTTGATCGAAGGAGTGGGGGATGAGGTGACCATTCTCTTCAGTCTGGTTTTCGTGATGATGGTCCTAGCCCTGGCCTGGGCTTCCACACGCACTGTAGACCGAGGGGAGCAGACCCTGCCACCCACACAGTCCACTCCCACGGATCCCACTGAGCAACTCAACTGTGCCTTCCCCTCATGCCGTGGGGGCTCTCCGCAGGCAGAGGCCGGCGCAGTAGAACACGATACCGAGCAGCAGAGGAATGGAGCGGAGGGGGAGAGGGACGGAACGGAGGGGGAGAGGGACGGAACGGAGGGGGAGAGGGACGGAACGGAGGGGGAGAGGGTCGGAGTGGGGAGGGGGAGGGGGAGGGACGGAGCGGGGAGGGGGAGGGACGGAGCGGGGAGGGGGAGGGACGGAGCGGGGAGGGGGAGGGACGGAGCGGGGAGGGGGAGGGACGGAGCGGAGAGGGGGAGGGACGGAGCGGGGAGGGGGAGGGACGGAGTGGGGAGGGGGAGGGACAGAGCGGGGAGGGAGAGGGATGGAGGGGGGAGGGACGGAGCGGGGAGGGGGAGGGACCGAGCAGAGAGGGAGAGGGACCGAACAGAGAGGGACGGAAAGGTGAGGGGGAGGGACAGAACGGTGAGGGGGAGGGACGGAGCGGTGAGGGAGAGGGATGGGGAGGTGAGGGAGAGGGACGGAGAGGTGGGGGAGAGGGACGGAGAGGTGAGGGAGAGGGACGGAGAGGTGAGGGAGAGGGACGGAGAGGTGAGGGAGAGGGACGAAGCGGTGAGGGATGGGGAGGTGAGGGAGAGGGACGGAGAGGTGGGGGAGAGGGACGGAAAGGTGGGGGAGAGGGACGGAGAGGTGGGGGAGAGGGACGGAGAGGTGGGGGAGAGGGACGGAGAGGTGAGGGTGAGGGAGGGAGCGGAGAGAGACGGAGCGCTGAGGGAGAGGGACGGAGCGGAAAGGGACGGAGCGGAAAGGGACGGAGACGGAGCAGAGAGGGAGAGGGTGCAGGGCAAAGAGGAGGGTGAGAGGGGCGAAGCAGAGGGTGAGGGGGATGAAACAGAGGGGGAGAGAGTGAAGGTCGAAGCGGAGAGGGAGACTGGGAGGGATGGAGTGGAGAGAGTGAGGGACGAAGTGGAGGGGGAGCAGGGGAGTGAAGGTGCAGAAAGTGAGAGGAGGAGAGATGGAGAGGAGGGTGGGAGACAGAGAGATTGGGTGGAGAAGAAGAAGGATGTGGATGAGGGTGAGAGACAGAGCGATGGGGTGGAGGAGGAAAGGCAGAGAGAAGGAGAGGAGGGAGGGAGACAGAGGGAGGAAATGGAGAGGGATAAACAAAGAAATGGAGATCAGTGGAGAGATAAAGAGGAGGGAGAGATGCAGAGAGATGGGGAGGAGGGAGAGAGGGAGAGAGACAGGGTGGAGTGGGCGACGAACGGAGTGGAGAGGGAGAGGCAGGAGAAAGAGAAGAGGAGTGACACAGAGCAACAAGTTGTGGCTGACTGGGAGGAGAACTCTCCGGGCGCCAGTGCTGCTGAGGACTCGTTTCCAGACGACGTGCCTCTAGAGGTACGGCAGCGAGGGAGCGCGGCGAGGGATGGCGACGACACGGGGGAACAGCCCTCCCACACTGACTATGCCCGGGACAGCTCCATGCTGATGAGATTGAAGTTTCTGAATGAAACCGAGAGAATCATTCAGGTCAGACCTGAACAGACGATCGGACACATAAAGAGGTAATGTCACCCCCCAACCCAGCCTTGTTCCACCTGCCATCGGCATATGAAGTGTACGCTTGAGGCAACACATTACAATTCATCTCCTCCCCCCCCCCCCCACCGCCCAATGCCTGTTGCCCCTCACCTCCCTTGTCCCGTGTCCACTGCCCCTCTACCCACCCTGTATTATGTAATAGACAGCAGACTCCGCAGGGAGAGGCACTGAGGGGTGTTCCTCCGCTCTCAGGGCCTGTCCTGTTTATTGTCAGCTGAACCGAGATACATGAAGAGCTTTGTTTTGGGGTGCTATCTAGGTTTAAAAAAAACTTCCAGACATGAGTACAGTCAAAACCAAAGCAGAGTGGATGGTGCAGAGAGAAAGGAAACAATGTAGAATCAGAGCTACTCAGCACGGAAACAGGCTGCTCGGCCCACCGTGTCCTTGCGAACCATCGACATGCAGGACCATTCCCATTAGCCTGCATTTGGCCCATATCCCTCTAAACCCTTCCTATTCATCTGTCTATCTAAATGTCTTTTAAATGTTGTAACTGTATCCGCTTCTATAGCTTCCTGTGGTAGCTCGTTCCAGATGCGGACTACCCTCTGGGAGATCTCGCCCCTCTCACCTTAAGCCTTTACCCTCCAGTTTTAGAATCCTCTCTCCTGGGAAAAATACTGTGAGCGTTCACTTTATCCATGCCCCTCCTAGTCTTGTACACCTCAATAAGGTCACCCCTCAGACTCCTATACTCCCAAGTGCCAGCCTAAACAACCTCTCCCTATAACACAAGCCCTGGTACCATCCTGGTGAATCTCTTCTGCACCCTTTCCAACTTAATGACATCCTTCCTGTAGCTGGGTGATCAAAACTGCACACAGTACTTACAGTGTGGTCGGACCAACGACTTGTACAGCTGCATCATGATGTCCCATTCTTTGTCCTAAATGCCCTTCCCAATGAAGGCAATTGCCTTCTGCACCATCCTGTCATTTTCAGGGAAAACATATATTTTGTTACAGCTACAGAGAAAGGGAAGATTTAGAAAAATTATAAGGCCTATATTGCAGTAGATTGGGGGTCATAATACACCCCTTATTAACACAAGCCAGACTCCCCACCATCAACTCCATTTGCACTCTGCCTCGGAAAAGCAGCCAACATAATGAAAGACTTGTCCCAGCCCAGTCATTCCTTTACCCATCTGGTAGAAGATATAGAAGCTTGAAACCGCACACCACCAGACTCTGGAACAGCTCCTTCCCCTCTGTTATTGGACTTCCGAACAGTCCTTCTATAAGCTGGGGTACTGTCCAGTTCACCTATAACTCATTACGGACATTGGCAAATTTCCCACGCAGAATATTGGTCCCATTGCGGACATTGGACAGTTTCTCTGGAACTGATGTGCTACAATGTTGAGAACTATATTCTGTGCTCTGTATCTTCCCCTTTCCACTACTTTTTGTACTTGAGTTTGACTTGATTGTATTTACCTAGCGTTTTATCTGATCTGATAACAAATATGTTACAAAGCTTGGTGGCAGTGTGAGCTGCGAGGAGGATGCTATGGGGCTGCAGGGTGACTTGGATGGGTTGAGTGAGTGGGCAGATGCAGTGTAATGAGGATGAATGTGAGGTTGTCCACTTTGGTGGCAAGAACAGGAAGGCACATTATTGTCTGAATGGGGTTGGATTAGGAAGTGGGGTGCAACGAGACCTGGATGTGCTTGTACATCAGCCACTGAGGGTAAGCATGCAGGTACAGCAGGCAGTGAAGAAAGCTAATGGCATATTGGCCTTCATTGCGAGAGAATTTGAGTTTGGGAGCCAGGAGGTCCTGCTGCAGTTGTGCTGAGCCCTGGTGAGACCGCACCTGGAGTATTGTGTGCAATTTAGGTCTCTTAGTTTGAGGAGGGACATTGTTGCTATTGAGGGAGTGCAGCATAGGTTCACCAGGTTAATTCCCAGGATGGCGGGAAGGACATATGATGAAAGAATGGGTCGACTGGGCTTGTATTCACTGGAATTTAGAAGGATGAGAGGGGATCTTATAGAGACGTAAAATTCTTAAGGGATTGGACAGGCTAGCTGCAGGAAAAATGTTCCCGACGTTGGGGGAGTCCAGAACCAGGGGTCACAGTTTAAGAATAAAAGGTAGGCCAGTTAGGACTGAGATGAGGAAAACGTATTTCATCCAGAGAGTTGAGAATCTGTGGAATTCTCTGCCACAGAAGGCTGTGGAGGCCAATTCACTGGATGTTTTCAAGAGAGAATTAGATTTAGCTCTTAGAGCTAAGGGAATCACGGGAGTCAGGGGGTATGGGGAGAAGGCAGGAACGGGGTACTGATTGAGAATGATCAGCCATGATCACATTGAATGGCGGTGCTGGCTCGAAGGGCTGAATGGCCTACTCCTGCACCTATTTTCTATGTTTCTATGATTGGAGAGCAAAGCATCTCATAGTAGCTCGGTACACACCTCTCGGTCACCATTGCGTGTTCTTGCCTGGTACATAGCCAATGTCCCGTGACTAACCACGTGACATCTGCCGCAGATTCAGCCACGCATGAGCGGGCTCTGTGTTCGTGGGATCTCCTTATCAACGTTCGATGCAGACAGCAAGGGTTCAGAATTACTTGCTCATTGTGCAGTAAACTCGCAGCACTCTGTTACACAGCACACTTACACAGATTGCTTGTTGAGTGTACAAGACATTGTTGTGGCCATATTTGGAGTACTGTGTTCAGTTTTGGTCACCCTGCGAGAGGAAGGATGTTGTTAAGCTGGAAAGTTGATGTGCAGAGAAAATTTACGAGGATGTTGCCAGGACTCGAGGACCTGAGCTTTTGGGAGAGGCTTTGTCTTTGGAGCGCAGGAGCCTGAGGGGTGATCTTATAGAGATGTATAAAATCATGCGGGGAATAGATAAGATTAATGCACTGAAACCTTTTCCCGGTGTTTAGGGGAATCAAAAACTAGAGGGCATAGGTTTAGAGTGAGAGGGGAAAGATTTAATAGGAAACTGAGCAGCAACTTTTTCACACAGATGGAACAAGCTGCCAGGCGAAGTGGTTGGGAGGGGTGCTATAACATTTAGAAGATATTTGGACGGGGATATGAAAGGTTGAGAGGTCAGAGAGTCATACAGCATGGAAACTGGGCTTAGGCCTAACTTACAAAGGTATATGGGACAAATGCGGGCAAATGAGATTAGCTTAGGTGATGCACCTTGGTCGGCACGGACGAGATGGGCCAAAGAGCCTGCTTCAGTGCTGAAGATAGACACAACATGCTGGAGTAACTCAGCAGGTCAGGCAGCATCTCTGGAGAGAAGGAATAGGTGACACTTCGGGTCGAGACCCTTCTTCAGATTCCTTTTCATAGAGATGCTGCCTCACCCGCTGAGTTACTCCAGGTTTTTGTGTCTATCTATGGATTAAACCAGCATCTTCAGTTCCTACACATTGTGTCTGCTTCGGTGCTGTATGACTCTACGAGGAGCACAGTGCACTGATACCAAAGCCCAGCGGACAGAATAAACTTGTGGCAGCTGGTGTAGTGCTTGATGCTGCCACTCGTTAACCCGTCTCTCTCTCTCTCTCTCTCTCTCTCTCCCCGTCCCCGCCATCAGGACTCAGTTCCCTCTGCAGGAGCACCAGGTGCGTCTCATATACCAGGGGCAGCTGCTGGGAGATGACGCACAGACTCTCTCCTCGCTTCACATCACCAGCAACTGTGTGGTTCACTGCCACATCTCACAGAACGCCACGCCGCAGTCGCCGGCCGGCAGCCAGGCCGCCGAGAACACGGACAGCGCCCTCAACATCGGGGGCCTCATGTTGCCTCTCTTCTTCCTCATGCTCTCCATACTGTGGTACTACCAGATCAACTACCGCCACTTCTTCACCGTGCCCGCCACCGTCTCCCTGGTCGGCATCACCATCCTCTTCAGCTTCGTGGCTTTCGGAGCGTACCGGCGCTGACTTTCGCCCACGGGAGCCCCCTTCTCCCAGGACCGGCACTGCTTCCGCGTCTTATCCATTGAAACTGGCAATCATTTGGAGGTGTGGCAACTATGCAGCTGAGCCTGTGGTTGTCTTCGTGGCCATGGAGCTGTTTGATAAGGCAACCGTGCTGTCATTGACATTGATAAAGCTCTCTGCATCGTGCGACTGCAGCCTGGTTATTGTTCTGCCCCCACACCCCTCCCCCACGGAGCACACGGCGGAGCTTGCGGTGGGCAGCCGATCTCTCTGTCCATGTGGTAGGTTGGTCCTGTCCGGTCCCCAGCCCGGCTGTGCAGGCTCTGGGAACAAATTTGCATCTGAAGGGGAGGCAGGGTGAAGAGCTGCTCACATTCTGCCACAGGTTGTTCATATTGTGGGTGATCTTTGTTGCCATGGATTCGGCTTGCTAAAGGGGCTGTTTCCATGCTGTATCTCTAAACTAATCTCTAAACTAAACATATCTCAAGTCACTTATCCCTGGTGAATTTAAAGACAAACAAGTTCATGGATCCTTGACTCCTGCCCTCTTTCCATTACCCTGTACCAGTCCCTAATTAACCCTGCTCCCTCCTTATACCAATCTCAAGAATATCCCACTGCCTCGCACTTTCCTCGTTTTTTATTCAAACGTTTATACAATTGTTTCCTTAAAACACAATTTTCACGCTCCATCATTATTCACGGTGAATAGACCAGGACATTTCCTGGGTTGAGTAATTTGGTCTGTCGACATCTTCTTGTTCCCACCATCAGAGACTGCTCTGGTCTTGTGTCATTGAGGTGCGTGTGTGTTCATTGATCAAAGCCGCATAGACCCAACTTTCTCCTTGTGCCATTCTCTGAAAAGCTGTCCCACCCAGTCCGTGTGAGCCACAACTTGATCGCTGATCTGTGGCTGCTGCCAGCTGAACAATTACCAGTCGTTGATGTGAGTTGGCCTTCCATTTCACAGATGCAAGGATCTGCTTACGCTGATTTACAAAAATGGACACCATGTGCTGGAGTAACTCAGCTGTTTTGGCAGCATCGCTGGAGACCATGGATAGGTGATATTGAAGAAGGAGCCTGATCTCCAGAGATGCTGTCTGACCCGATGAGTTACTCCAACAATTTGCCTTTTACCATTTCACAGAGTTTGTTGTCATTGAGATGTGAAAGCAGGTTCAATGATTTATGTCTATTTGTACTTCCTTTAACAAGGCTCATTTCCGTTGAATACATGTGGGGAACCTCTCCGTCAACATGTAGTCACAATCACAATAATACTTTATTAGCCAAGTATGTTTTGCAACATACGAGGAACTTAATTTGCCATACAGTCATAACAATAAAAAGCAACAGGACACACAAAATACATTTTAACATGAACATCCACCACAGTGACTCCTCCGCATTCCTCACTGTGATGGGAGGCGAAAAAGACGTTCAGTCTCTCCCTTCTTTGTCCTCCAGCAGTCGGGGAGGACAAAGAAGGGAGTGATTGAACTCTGGTGATCTACACTGGGTCTGGACCTCGAAACTCGTGCAGCTTTGGAGCTCCCAACCGGTCTCAACCCGAGACTGCGAGCTCCTTGATGTTAAATCCGCAGGCCGCGTTGGAGCTTCGATACCAGGCAAGGAATCGCACGCTCAGATGTTAAGTCCACGGCCCCGCGGTGGCTCAAAGTCGGTCCCAGGCAAGGCCTTCAGCTCCACGATGTTAGGCCGCAGAGCAACCGGAGATACGATCCGGAAAACAATCGCATCTCCGGCAAGGTAAGAGATTGAAAAAAAGTTTCCCCCGACCCCTTCCCCACCTCCCCCTCCCCCACCTCCTCCCCCCCCCCCCCCCCCCCCCACCCACATAAAATAAACCAGAGAACATTTACACAAACTTTTAAAACTTACCAAAAACAATAAAAAGAGTTTGAAAAGGACAGACAGACTGTAGGCGAGGCAGCCATGGTGTGGCGCCCCCTGGTGTAGTGTGTTGATAGCAAGACCAGGCTTCTGGGACCTTTTCATTGTTGATACACAACTTGTTCTGCTGGTGGAATCAGAGCCCTTCTCCAGTGTCCATGCATAAGCTATGGCTCCAGCAGAACCAGTGATATTTCTCTCTTGAGAAAAACTGCTCTCCCTGTGGTAGCAAAGTCTAGGATGTAGAAAGTCTAGGGTGGCACACAGTGGCACAGCTGGTAGAGCTGCTGCCTCAGAATGCAGAGACCCAGGTTCAATCCAGAGTTCGGGTGCTGTGTGTGTGGAGTTTGCACGTTTCTCCCTGTGACCCCTGTGAGTTTCCTCTGGATGCTCCAGTTGAATGAATGAATGAATGAATAAGTTTATTGGCCAAGTATGCAGATACAAGTAATGTGCCTTGGTGCTCCGCTCACAAATGACAACACAAACATACAGTTAACAATTAAGAATAAAGCATAAACACATCAAAATAATAAGGATACACCATTACGGTCTAAACATGTGGGTGAAAATAAACCAGAGCAAAAAAAGAGACTACAGACTTTGGTTATTCAGTAGAACTATCACTCGTGGAAAAAAGCTGTTTTTATGTCTGGCTGTGGCTGCTTTGACAGTCTGGAGTCGCCTTCCAGAGGGAAGTGCTTCAAAGAGTTTGTGGCCAGGGTGAGAGGGGTCAGAGATGATCTTGCCCGCTCGCTTCCTCACCCTTGCAGTGTACAGTTTGTCAATGGGGGGAAGGTTGCAGCCAATAACCTTCTCAGCTGTGCAAACGACCCGTTGCAGCCTCCGGATATCGTGCTTGGTGGCTGAGCCAAACCAGACCATGCTGGAGAAGGTGAGGACGGACTCAATGATAGTAGTATAGAATTGGACCATCATTGCATGTGGCAGATTGTGTTTCCTCAGTTGCTGCAGGAAGTGCATCCTCTGTTGGGCCTTTTTGACTGTGGAGTCGATGGTGGCCCCCCCCCATTTAAGGTCCCTTAAAATGATGGTTCCAAGGAACTTAAATGACTCCACAGATGTGACTATGGTGTTGTTGATGGTAAGTGGGGGGAGGGGAGGGGGATCTCTTCGAAAGTCTACAATTAGGTCCACTGCCTCTGAGAGCATTGAGCTCCAGGTTGTTGCGATGGCATCAGGACGCCAGCTGTGTCACTTCCCATCTGTAGGCAGTTTCCTCCCACACCCCAAAAACGTATGGGTCCGTATGTTATTTGGCCTCTGTAAATTGCCCCTAGTGTGTAGGGACTGGATGAGAAAATGGGATAACATTGAGAAAGTGATTGATGGTTGGTGGGCCTAAGGGCCTGTTCCCATGCTGTATCACTAAAAATAAAAGATATTGCCCATCAGGAGGATGTGTACCACGGAGGGAACGGTGCCTCTTTGTGCATGCTGTCCTTGCTGCTGGATGATGCACATTTGAGAGGTGTTGTCAGCCTTGGCCTGTGCAAGAGTTTTGTCTGCCTGGAACGGGGTACTGATTGAGAGTGATCAGCCATGATCGCATTGAATGGTGGTGCTGGCTCGAAGGGCTGAATGGCCTACTCCTGCACCTATTGTCTATTGTCTATTGTTCCTTCCCAGCGTCACCAGTGCAGGGCCACTAAACCTTTCCAACAGCATGCTGGCGTGGTCTGTAACCACATCCTACATCCAGCAAATTTCAGCTTTTGAAAGAAACATGTGCACACAATGGGTGATAGAAAGTCATATCCCCAAAGCTACATTAAACATTTCATGAGTAGAATGGCCAGAGTGAAATAGCAGAGATGGTAAACTAGCCCCCTACCGTAAACAGCAGTGAGAATGAGCAGTGTAACTCCCTCAGCTACTGCACAAGATCATGCCTCATCTTCCTCAACTGTAGTCCCATTCCGCTTTATTCCATGTACACAAAGACCAAGTGATCTCAGCTGGAAAATGCTCTGGCTGAGCAGAAGAGAGCTGTAAAAGCTGCTGAAGGTGTACCAACAATTTCTCCTCCTCTCTGTCCCACATGCTGGGTTGATGTTCGAACACTATGCCCAGCCAGTTCCAGTGTACCAGCAGCTCAAGCCCACGCAGAATGTGTCTCAACAAGATCTCCATTCTTCTCAGCTTTAGGCCATTCTTAATCATTACTGGTCAGACAACTCGCGTCCTGGAAATCAACTTTTGAATCTACACAGCTTCACCTAGGCAAGGATGTAATATGTTGGGTAGGGGGCTAAATTGCAGACAATTTTCCGGGTGAAGTCTTACCAACCGCTGTACATTGGCAGTCCATGTTCTTTCTGCTTGCAAAAGGTCAAACTATTGGAGGAAAAGACGCAAAGTGCTGGAGTAACTCAGCGGGTCAGGCAGCATCCCAAGAGAATATGAATAGGTGACGTTTTGGATCAGGACCCTTCTTCACCTGTTGGAGCAACTCGGCGGGTTTGACAACCTCTGTGAAGGAAAACGGTCAGAAGACTTATCAGACACCTGAAACTGACTGTCCATTTCTTCCAGAGATGCTGCCTGACCTGCTGAGTTCCTCCCAACAGTTTTATTTTTGCCCGAGATTCCAACATTTGCAGTCTTGTGTCTGTTCTGTGAGCAAGGCAGCGCTGTGAAACTTTTGAACCAATGGTTCAGTGCTGCTTTATTATCACTTGTGCACTGCACGATGAAATTCTTTTCGCACAGATCACACATTTTTGCTCCATTTACAAAAAAGTCTAAAGTCTGGTCTACACGCTCGATGTACTGGAGCAGCTCCCGATCCAGGTAAGCCCCAAGCTGCTGCATGGTCACCATGGACCACCTTGGCCCGCCAACTGACATCTCTCTCCTCACCCACCCCCTCTGTGTCCCGCGGGCACCTCCTACAGCCGACCTTGAAGGCACTGGATGCAATACCACGACACCTCCTGACAGCCCACTCACATCTGTCGTCACCAATGGCTTCCTCCTCCTCGCCTGTCTGGTCTTCAGGGCCAAGGTCAATGTTTTCTGAGCTTCCTCCCTGCAGGCAGTGGGCCTCAGCTGCTTACCCCTGCCAGCAGTGGCCTGCCGGGTCTCCTGGGCAGGTTCTCAGCTCAGCAGCATCCTGGGAGCTCTCGGCAGCCGTGGACCCGTTGGATCATCCTTCATCCTACTCCGCGGTGCATCCGGGGAGCCAGACACCCAGTCCCCACTGTGCACATTGTCTACTAGTTCCTCACCTCAGATTATGTGCATTTCCTATCAAAGTACATACCCCACATTCCACTCCACCCAGCACCTCCTTAACCTATCAACATGTCTCTTTGAAGAGGTTTGGAACTCATTCTCCCACCTCACTTTGTATTGTCTTGGATTTGTTACACTGTCCATTTAACCAAGGAATTACTTTAAATTCTGAACACCCAAAAGCCCAGAACTGATTCAAGTGAAGCCACACCACTGCACCGCTAACCTGAAAATTGCCCTTTTATTCTTCGACACAGGGAACTGCAGGTTTGCAAAGAAAGACACAGTGTTGGAGTAACTTAGCAGGTTGGGCTGCATCTCCAGAGATGCTCAAAACATATCTGTTCATAAAAACATTTGATCTCTGCTAATTTGATGATTTTTTAAAAACCATTTTCCTAACAATGAAACCCAGCATTTTCACATTGTTCAGCTAGTTGGTCCAGATCTCAATTTCTCTCTTCCTTTCTAGGTCAATAGTAAGGTTAAATTTGAAACACAAGGAGCTGCAGATGCTGGATTAGAAAAAAAGACACAAAGTGCTGAAGCATCAGGCAGCATCTTTGGAGAACATGGATACGTGATAATTTGGGTTGGGTTCCTTCTTTAGGGTTGCATCCTGAAATGTCACTATCCATGTTCTCCAGAGATGCTGCCTCACCTATTCAGTAACACCAGCACTTTGTGTCAAGTTAAATTTAAAGAGTGTTGAACAGAAGAAAAGGCTGACATTCTGGAACGTTGACTATTCCTCTCATCACAGGTGCTGTCTGATCTGTGGAGTATGTAGTGATGTTTCAAAATTACCTCTGACCCTTTCAATTTATTTTTATTTTTTAGTTTGCACTCAGTGAATTTCACTTATTAGAAACGGTTGTAATGCATCGACTTTGTCTTTCAATTTAACCAAACAGCACAAATACATTCAAAATCCTAATTTAAATTTCTCGTGCTCTTCAGTTAGTTTTAAAGTAATGATCTATACATAAAATATATACATCCAGTTATAAATATACACTCAAGGTGAATGCCCACATTGATTTTACAGCGATCTTTCACAAACAACAGTGGTGGACGGGTAACTGGGAATCTGCTCAACTTACATGTCCGTCTATCTCTATTTTCCTCCCATTTTCCCCCAGGATGGCACCGCTTGATTGGTATTGGTTTATTACTTTTCTTTTCACTGTACCTCAGAACACATGACAAGCTTTGTTTGTGCACTATCCGTTACATCATGCTATACATGTGTCCAATCAAGCCATACACAAGTACATCAGGTAATGTGAAGAGAAAAATTCCAGACTGCAGGATATAATATTATAGCGTTACAGTCACAGGGAAGAGTGCAATGTTCACAATGAGGTAGGTTGGAAGATCGGGTCTACAACTGGGCCAATGGGAAGACCATTCAGTCTGATCGCAGCTGGGAAGAAGCTGTTCCTCAATCTGGTATGTGCTTTTAAGTTTTTGTATCTTCCCGCTGGGAGAGGAGAGAAGAGAGAATGATTTGGGTGAAAATTATTTTTGATTTTGTTGGCTGGGTGAGGTGTAGATGGAGTCGATGGTGGGAATTCTGGTCTGTGTGATGGACTGGGCTGCATCCACATCTCAGCAATTACTTGTGGTCTTAGGCAGAGCTGTTGCCAAACTAAGCTGTGATGCAAACCAATAGTATGCTTTCTACTGTGCATCTGCAGAAGTTGGTAAAAGTTGTTGGAGACTACTTACTATATGTGTAGTGCATTGCACATCATGATGAATTAATGCCTGTCCTGAAGCTGGTATGCATGTAGTCAATTTTTGCTGTAGTCTCACCAAAGTTTGCTTGCTCACCAAAGGGACCTCATTGAAACGTACTGAATAGTGAAAGGCCTGGATAGAGTGAATGTGGAGAGGATGTTTCTACTCATGGGAGAGTCTAGAACCAGAGGGCATAGCCTCAGAATAAAAGGACTTGACTTTAGAAAGATCAGGAGTTTCTTTAATCAGAGAGTGGTGAATCTGTGGAATTAAGTGCCATGGATGGCTGTGGAGACCAAGTCATTCAGTATTTCTAAGGCAGAGATTGACAGACACTTGATTGGTAAGGGTGTCAAGGGTAATGGGGAGAAGACAGGAGAATTTGGTTCAGAGGGAAAGATAAATGGATAAATAGAAAGATAGGGAAAGAAATCTGTGATTGAATGGCAGAGTAGACTCGATGGGCCGAATGGCCTACTTCTGCTCCTATGACTTATGAGGCTGGCACAAGCAGTACAAACTTCTCACAACTTGAGTTGGTTCAATCCTGACTGGCACTGTCTGTGAAGCCCCCCATCCTCTGGCTTCCTCCCACATCCTGGCGAAAAAAATAAAACGGGGAAGGCGGCTCAACTGTGGCTAACAAGGGAAATTAAGGATAGTTAAATCCAAGGAAGAGGCATATAAATTGGCCAGAGGAAGCAGCAAACCGGAGGACGGGGAGAAATTTAGAATTCATCAGAGTTAATTACGAGGGGGAAATAGAGCATGAAAGAAAGCTTACAGGGAATATAAAAACTGACTGTAAAAGCTTCTTTAGATATGTGAAGAGGAAAAGATTAGTAAAGACAAATGTACAGTCAGAAACGGTGAATGTATAATGGGAAACAAGGAAATGGCAGACCAGTTAAACAAGTACTTTGTTTGCGTCTTCCTTAGTGAAGACAGAACCAATCTACCAGAAATACTAGGTGGCCGAGGGTCTAGTGGGAGGGAGGAACTGGTGTTAGGTAAACTGTTGGGACTGAAGGCACATAAATCCCCAGAGCCTGATGATCTGCATCCCAGAGTATTCGAGGTGGCCCTAGAAATTGTGGATGCATTGGTTTTCATTTTCCAATGTTCTATAGATTCTGGATCAGTTCCTGTGAACTGGAGGGTAGCTAGTGTAAACCCACTTTTTAAGAAAGGAGGGAGAGAGAAAATGGGGAATTATAGACCAGTTAGCCTAACATCAGTAGTGGGGAAGTTGCTTGAGTCGATTATTAAAGATGTAATAGCAGCGCATTTGGAAAGCAGTGACAGGATCAGTCAAAGTCAGCATAGATTTATGAAAGGGAAATCATGCTTGACTAAACTTCTGGAATTTTTTGAGGATGTAAAAAGTAGAATGGATAAGGGAGAGCCAGTGGATGTGTATCTGGCAGATGCAGTACAATGTGGATAAATGTGAGGTCATCCACTTTGGTGGCAAGAACTGGAAGGCAGATTATTATCTGAATGGTGTCAGATTAGGAAAAGGGGAGTTGCAACGAAACCTAGGTGTCCTTGTACATCAGTCACAGAAAGTAAGCATGCAGGTACAGCAGGCAGTGAAGAAAGCTAATGCATGTTGGCCTTCATTGCGAGAGGATTTGAGTTTAGAAGCAAGGAGGTCCTACTGCAGTTGTATAGGGCCCAGGTGGGACCTCCCCTGGAGTATTGTGTGCAGTTTTGGTCTCCTAATTTGTGGAAGGACATTCTCGAGGGAGTGCAGCGTAGATTCACCAAGTTAATTGGCGGGACTGACATGATGAAAGAATGGGTCAACTGGGCTTGTATTCATTGGAATTTAGAAGAATGAGAGGGAATCTTTTAGAAACATATAAAATTCTTAAAGGGTTGGACAGGCTAGATGCAGGAAAATTGTTCATGTTGGGGGAGTCCAGAACCAGGGGTCACAGTTTTAGAATAAGGGGTAGGCCATTTTGGACTGAGACGAGGAAAAACTTTCACCCAGAGAGTTGTGAATCTGTGGAATTCTCTTCCACAGAAGGCAGTGGAGGCCAATTCACTGGACTTTTTCAATAGAGAGTTAGATTTAGCTCTTTGGGTTAACGGAATCATGGGATATGAGGAAAAAGCAGGAACGGGGTACTGATTTTGGATGATCAGCCATGATCATAATGAATGGCAGTGCTGGTATGAAGGACCGAATGGCCTACTCCTGTACCTATTTTCGATGTTTCTATCCCAGAAACACACTGATTGTCAGATTCATGGACTTCCCCAGTGTTGGTTGGTGGTAGGAGATTTGGGATGGAGTTAATGAGCACAGGAGAGAGAATGGGTTACAGGAAAGCAAGTGGGGGAATGGCTCAATGGCTGCCAATGTCATGATGAGATATAGTCCCATATTCCAGCACTGCTTGGCCAGATGAGGACTCTGTCCCCTTCCAAAAGGACTTTGGTCAGGGTGCATTTGGAATATTGCATGCAGTTCTGGTCGCCCCATTACAGATAGGTGTAAGCTTTGGAAATGGTGCAGAAGAGGTTTACCAGAATGATGCCGGGATTAAGGGGTATTAGCTGCAAGGAGAGGTTGGATAGATTTGGTCTATTTTCTCTGGAACCCCAGAGGCAGATCTGATTGAGGTATATGGAATTATGAGTGGCATGGATGGGCAGTATCTTTCCGAGGTTGGAAATATCAGAACTAGAGTTTTAAGGTGAGACGGGCAACGTTTAAAGGAGATGTGCAGGACGTTATTAACATAAAGTGTGGTGCATGCCTGGAACGCACTGACATGGGTACTGATGGAAGTGAATACAGAAGTGACATTTAAGAGGCTTTTGGAGGCACATGGATATGCAGTTAATGAAGGGATATGAGTTATGTGCAGGCAGATAATATTAGATTGTCTTGGCATCATATTTGGCACAGTAATTGTGGGCTGAAGAACCTGTTCCATTGCTGTACTGTTTTGTGTTTATAATTTCATTTGAATTATAGCAGCTCTCCCTCAGCCACCATTCCAATGACTGACGCCTTCTGCAGAGATGGGAACAAAAGAAAGGGGAGCCGTGGTGGAGCTCTGGTCCACGAACCCGCTCCGCCATTCAAACTCACAGCTGATTAACTTTTCCAATTTTCTGCACTGTTCTACCTATCCCTTAGAACCGTATAACACAGTAACATGCCCTTCAGCCCACAATGTCCGTGCCAAACATGATGCCAAGTTTGAAAGTAATTCCTTTTCCTGCACATGATCCATTTAAAAGCCTCTTAAATAGACCTGATGGTATACCTGGTCGAATTCTCAAAACCTGTGCAGACTAACTGGCTGGGGATTTTGAGGACATTTTCAATCTCTCACTACTGAGGTCTGAGGTCCCCACTTGCTTTAAGAGGACTTCAATAATACCGGTGCCCAAGAAGAGTAAGGTGACGTGCCTCAATGACTATCGACCAGTGGCACTAACGTCTGTGGTGATGAAGTGCTCTGAGAGGTTGGTTATGGTGGATAGCAACTCCTACCTCAACAAGAACCTCGACCCACTGCAGTTTGTCTACCATCACAACAGGTCAACGGAGGATGTGATCTCACTGGCTCTCCACTCCGCACTGGACCACGGACAATAAAAACATTTATGTCAGGCTGTTGTTTATAGACTACAGCTCGATGTTCAATACCATCATCCCCTCCAAGCTGGGTAGCAAGCTCATGAAACTGGGTCTCTGCACATCCCTCTGCAATTGGATCCTCAACTTCCTCATCCACAGACCACAGTCTGTTCAAATTGGCAGAAATACTTCTTCCTCATTAACAATAATAACGGAAGCACCTTAAGGCTGCTTTCTCAGCCCCCTGCTCTACTCACTCTATAGTCATGACTGTGTAGCTGGGCATAGTGCGAACTCCATCTTCAAGTTCGCCGATGACACCACCGTTGGATGAAGTACTGATGGTGATGAGTCAGAGTGTAGAAGTGAGATCGACCGATTGACCAAATGGTGCCAGCACATCAACCAGGCTCTCAATATCAGTAAAACCAATGAACTGATTGTGGAGTTTGGAAGAGGAAGGATGAGGACCCACAATCCTGTTTATATCAACGGGACAATGGTGGAGAGAGTCAAAATCTTCAAATTCCTAGGCGTATTTGCATATTTCCGAAGATCTTTCCTGGACCCAGCACACTGATGCCATTATAAATAAACTACATCAACGCCTCTACTTCCTGAGAAGATTAAGGAGATTTGGTATGTCAAATAGGATTCTCTTGAACTTCTACAGTTGTACAGCAGAGAGCATATTGACTGGTTGCATCATGGCCTGGTTCAGCAACTTGAACATCCAGGAGCGGAAAAGACTGCAAAAATCTGTGAACACTGCCCAGTCCATCACCGGCTCTGACCTCCCCATCATCAAAGGGATTTATCGGAGTCGCTGCCTCTAAAAGGCATCCAGCATCATCAGAGACCCACACCATCCTGGCCACACATTAATTTCACCACTGCCATCGTGAAGAAGGTACAGGAGCCTGAAAACTGTAACGTCCAGGTTCAGGAACAGCTTCTTCCCTACAGCCATCAGGCTATTAAAAACTACAACCTCAAATAAGTTCGGAACTACAATAGATGATGATGATGATTATTATTATTATTATTGCACTATTGTTTGTTTTTTGAGTAAATGTATATGTGTGTATGTATATATATATATATATATATATATATATGTGTGTGTATATATGTGTGTATATATATGTATGTGTGCGTGTATATATATGTGTATGTGTATATATGTGTGTGCGTGTGCGTGCGGGTATGCATGCGTGCGGGTATGCGTGTGTATGTATGCATACATATGTGTGTGTACTTGTGAATATGTGTAGGTAAAACACACTGAACTTTTTCTCTCATCGTATTGTTTACAGTGTACTATGTTTACATATTCTGTTGTGCTGCAGCAAGTAAGAGTTTCATTGTTCTATCTGGGACATACGACAATAAAACTCTCTTGACTCTTGACTAAATGCCTCCTCCACCATTGTACGAATGATGTGATCAGAGAGGGTGATGAAAAGATTCAGAGAGATGTTGCCAGGACTAAAAGATTTGAGTTATAAGAAGTGATTGGATAAGTTGGGACAATTTCCCCTGGAGTAAAGGAGGCTGCGGATCAACCTTACAGATGTTTATAAAATCGTAGATAAACACAAAAAGCAAAATTATACCAGCTCCCCTAGTATTTTCCCAAAGGAGGGGAATCTAAAGCTAGAGGACATATTGGGAAATAATTAAAAGAAACCTCGGGGGCAACTTTTTCACACAGAGGGTTTTGGGTGTATTGGAGTGATTTGCCAAAGAAGGTAGTTGATGCAGGTACAATAACAACAATTAAAAGACATTAAAGGATTATGGACCAAACGTGGGCAATGGGATGAGTGAGGGTCAGCTTGGCATGGTCAAATTTGATCGAAGGACTTGTTTTTGTGATTTATAACTGCAGGACATCGTTTAAGGTTTAACAGGAACCCGAGGAGCAACATTTTCACATAGAGGGTGGATATATGGAACGAGCTGTCCGATGAGATACTGCACATTTCGTCTGTCCGAGAAGATAGTTGAGGTACTATAAACAACATTTTAAAGACATCGGATAGGTCCATGGTAAGAAAGGTTTAGAGGGATATGGGCCAAGGGCAGATGGAGCATCTGGGTCGGCATGGAGGCGTTGGGCTGAATGTTGCTTATGTAGGATGGAACTGCAGATGGTGGTTTACACCGAAGACAGACACAAAATGCTGGAATAACTCAGCGGGACAGGCAGCAGCATCTCTGGACTCGAGAAGGAATAGGTTTCGAGTCGAGATCTTTCTTAAGACTTTGGCTTGTGTGTCTCGCCGTGACCCCGCCTCCCCTAGAACCAGCCGCATCCCCCAGGCAGGGTCAGGGTCAGGCCTCCGACCCCCCGGCGAGAGGCCACTCGGGCCGCCGGCGTCCTGCTGGCCCACGGCCCGGCGCCTGCGCGTTGATGGGGGGTGGGGGGGCGCGCCTGCGCGCTGAGGGCAGCGGGAGTGCGCAGGAGCAGCGTCGGCGGCGGGTCCCGGTGCTGAGGCGGGTGGGCGACAGTCGGCGGCCGGAGCCTGGCCCTGCGGGGCCCGCTGGGCGATGTGAGTCAGACGGGCGGGCGTGGAGCGGGGACTCCAGCCGGGTGCGGGCGGGCGGGCGGGCTGCCGGGCCGGAGGGAGCGGGGATCGGACCGCGGACCGGGCCCCGGGGACTGGGGAGGGGAGCCGGGCCGGGCCGGGCCTCTGTCACGGGCCGGCGCCTCGCTCGTTCCCCGAGGCCCCGCCGTATCGTGGGCATGCGCTGCCCGGCCGGGCCCCGAGCCCCGGGGGTGGATTCCCCGCTGGTCTCCGGTGAAGGTGGCCGAGCCCGGCCCCCTCCCTCACTCTCTCCCCTCAGGCAACGTAAAACCCACAACCCCCACCCGTCCCAGGCTCCTGTGGACACATCCAGGGGACGGGAGGATCACTTCACTAGGGTGTAAATGTCATTCGGTTGCTAAATAGATATAAATCCAGACCTATTGCAATAGTAACTCATGACTGGAATGGAGAACATAGACTAATTTAAAATCACCTTCAATATAATAGAGGGGAACAATCCTGGGTACGTAAACAATATAATAAATACCAACTGGATAGTAAATCAACTTAAATCCAGATCTGTGACACAAGTATCTCGTGAACAATTCAAGAGTGTTAAGGGGCCAGAGTGTTTAATTTGTACCGACAATGGAACAACAAAACTCCTACTGCAGTCTGATAGGCCCAGTATCACAATAAGACAGATGAATATACAATAATCAATGACACAATTAATTAATAATCACTTATACTAGGTGACCATCATGGTGCAAAACCAAAATATGTAGTGCAACAATATTCACTGTCTAGAGTAGATCACAGTTGCTGAGGTTAGTTGTTGTGCAGTGTTCAAGAGCCTGATGGTTGTTGGGTAGAAGCTGTTCTTCAACCTGGAGGTCACGGTTTTCAGGCTCCTGTGCCTTCTATCCGATGGTAGCAGTGAGATGACATCGTGGTCAGGGTGGTGTGGATCTTTGATGTCCTTGGCTGACATTTTGAGGCAGCGCCTCCTGTAGATCCCTTTGATGGTGGGGAAGTCAGTACTCGTGATGGACCACAACTCTGTAATCTCCTTCGTCCCTGGGCGTTCGAGCTACCAAACCAGTTATTCATGATAGTGTCTTATGAGCAGTTTAATAGTTTCATCAATGTAGCAGTGGGGAACAATCCTGGGTACAAGTCTACAATATTGCCAGTGTACTTATTCTGTGACAATGGGGTACTGTGCTGTTGGGTACAGATTTGTATTGTTTTCACCCTTGGGTAGTGAACTGGGGAGGGTGGATGTGACCTTGTAACCCTGGAGGGCGAGTATTGGTGAGGATGGCCCTGCCACTGTCCCTGAGATACAGATGTGCAGTCAGTCGTTCCATTAACATTTATTGATGTTGTGGTGTTTCTGCACAGTTGGGGGAGGGGAGGCAGAGTTCAGAGCTGTGATTTTATGTGGGGGAAGGGGAGAGAGCCAAGCATGTTCCACTGCTGGGAAGACCAAGCAGCGGGAAGGAAAGGCCTGAGTGAGGGGAATTATAGATTCACAGTTACACAGCATGGAAACAGGCCCTTCTGTCCAACTCATCTATTCCACCTAAAGTGCTTTTCTGAGCTACTTCCATTTACCTGCATTTGGTATCTGCATCTGCAATCTATCCCCTTCCTATTCAGGAACCCGTCTAAATGCCTTTTGAATGTAGTAATTGTCCCATGCCACCTCTGGACAAGCTTTGCACTCAGATCCTCTTTAAATCTTCCCCTCTCATCTTAAATTGATGCCCGCTAGTTTTAGATTCCCCTACTCTTGGGAACAGATTGTGACGATCTACCCTATCTATCCCTCCCATCATTTTATTAACATCTGTAAGGTTACCATGGCAGGTAATAGCTAGACACAGGTGTGGGGGCTTAGTTGGCAGATGGTTGGAACAAATGGGCTGAAGAAAGGTCTCGACCCGAAACGGCACCTCTCCAGAGATAGGTTCTCCACGTTCTCCAGAGATGCTGCCTGACCTGTTGAGTTATTCTCAGTACTTTGGTCCTCGCGGTTGGAGCAAAGGCCAGAGATTAAAACAGAAGATGTAAGATGGAAGGATTTAAGAGTTATAGACAATAGACAATAGGAGCAGGAGTAGGCCATTCGGCCCTTCGAGCCAGCACTGCCATTCAATGTGATCATGGATGATCATTCTCAATCAGTACCTCGTTCCTGCCTTCTCTCCATACCCCCTGACTCCGCTATCCTTAAGAGCTCTTTCTAGCTCTCTCTTGAATGCATTCAGAGAATTGGCCTCCACTGCCTTCTGAGGCAGAGAATTCCACAGATTCACAACTCTCTGACTGAAAAAGTTTTTCCTCGTCTCTGTTCTAAATGGCCTACCCCTTATTTCTAAATTGTGGCCCCTTGTTCTGGACTCCCCCAACATTGGGAACATGTTTCCTGCCTCTAACATGTCCAACCTCTTAATAATCCTATATGTTTCGATAAGATCCCCTCTCATCCTTCTAAATTCCAGTGTATACAAGCCTAGTCGCTCCAGTCTTTCAACATACGACAGTCCCGCCATTCTGGGAATTAACCTAGTAAACCTACGCTGCACGCCCTCAATAGCAAGAATATCCTTCCTCAAATTTGGAGACCAAAACGGCACACAGTACTCACTAGGGCCCTGTACAACTGCAGAAGGACCTCTTTGCTCCTATACTCAACTCCTCTTGTTATGAAGGCCAACATTCCATTGGCTTTCTTCACTGCCTGCTGTCCCTGCATGCTTCCTTTCAGTGACTGATGCACTAGGACACCCAGATCTCGTTGTACGTCTCCTTTTCCTAACTTGACACCATTCAGATAATAATCTGCCTTCCTATTCTTATCACCAAAGTGGATAACCTCTATAATATGAAACCATCAATGTGATCATCCTTATCTTATTTCTGTTCCACCCATTTATTTTCACTGGCTGAACCTCCAGGAATATTCTCTGTACCACTGTACCTAAGAACATTGAGCTGCCTGTCCTGTTCCTCTTTCAGCCATGTCTATGTTATGTCTATAATTTCCAACACCACACACCAAACCTTGCCTTATCTGTCAGGCTTCTTACATTGAAATGAATGCAGTTGAGTCAGTTGGACCTTCCTGCTCCCTGTCTAGCCCCGGCTGACTGTCTACTGAACTTGCTTTAACATTAATATTTGCCTCAACTTGCCTTCTGTCACTCTACCACTTTGGTGCCACCCCCTGCCAGACTCGTTAAACCCTCATGCGTAGCACTAGCAAATCTCCCTGCCAAAATATTGATCCCATTGTGGACATTAGACTTTGTCACTGGAAATGGTGCGTAGCAATGCTGAGGACTATATTCTGCACTCTGTGCTTTACCTATTGTACTTGAGTTTGTTTTGATTGTATTTATGTTTAGTATTATCTGATCTAGAAAAAAATAGAAACAAATAACTGCAGGAGCTGGTTTATACCAAAGATAGGCACAAAGTGCTGGAGTAACTCAGTAGGTCAGGCAGCATCTTTGGAGAAAAAGGATGGGTGAAGATTCGGGTCGGACACTTCATTCTTTTTCTCCAGGGATACTGTCTGACCCGCTGACTTATTCCAGCACTTTGTGATCCTGATCTGTTTGGATAGCATGGGAAACAAAGCTTTTCACTATACGTCAGTCCATGTGACAATAATAAAATCTGAAAGCCTAAACCCTCAGCAGTTCAGGTGTGATTCGTTCCTCTGCCCCAGAAGAGATCTCAACAGCGCATCAATCTGAACCGCCCCCCCCACCCCCCTCCCCCCCCCCGCACTTGACTCCTCACCGGTGCATTTATCTGCCCTACCCTCCTATTCCTGCCTTCACTAGCACGCCATCCTGGGAATAATCTGGAGATTACAGGCCTTGTTGAGGTCCTGCTCTTTAAACGGCTACCTAACTCTCTGTATTTCACTCCACAGGACCCAATCTCTTTTCCCTCCTGTGTCGTTGGTAGCAATGTGCACAGCGACCTCTGGCTGCTCACTTTCCTTGACATTTCCCTGCAACTGCTCGGAGACATCCTGGACCATCCTGGAGGCTCATTTGTGCCCAAAAATCTCCTTTCTGTCCTATTTCTACAGCTCTCCTTAGCACCACCCTCCCCATTAGAGCCAGTCGTTTTGTCCCAGACCTGGCTACCCTGCTGCTCTCTTCTGAAATGCCCAGCCCCCTGAACCCTCCCAATGGCTATAGGAAGGATGTGAATAAACTGGAGAGGGCACAGATCCACAAGGATGGTACCGGGACTGGAAGGTTTGAGTTATAAAGTGAGATTGGGCGGCCCGGGACAGTTTACCTGGAGCATAGGAGGCTGAGGGGTGACCTTACAGAGGTGATTGAAATAACGAGGGGTATGGATAAGGAGAATTGCTGCGGGCTTTTATTGGGGTAGAGGAATCAAGAACTAGTGGGCATAGGTTTACGAAGAGGGGGAAAGATTTAAAAGGAACCTGACTGGCAAGTTTTTAACATGGGTAGTGTTGGGTATATGGAATGGGCTGCTAGAGGAGGTAGTTGGGGCAGATAGTGCGGGCCGAATTGTCTGGTTGTGCAGCTCTATGGTTGTGAGGAGGAACTGTATGTGGAATTTGTTGCCTACATAGGTGGTAGAAACAAAGATAATTTCTGGAAGAAGATGTAGACACAAGGATGAAATTTTGCCTAGAACACAAAGTACTGGAGTAACTCAGCAGTTCAAGCAGCTTCTGTTGAAGGAAGGGTCCTGACCCAAAATGGTGCTTATCCATGTTCTTCACAGGTGCTGCCTGACTCGCTGAGATACTCCAGCGCTTTGATTTCCATTGGAAATTGGATAAGCATGTGACAGTTCAGATTTGTGGTATATCTGTGGAATTCATTGACACAGACGGCTATAGAGGCCAAGTCAATGGATATTTTCAAGGTTGAGATGGACAGATTCTTGATTGGTAAGGGTGACAGAGATTACGGGGTGAAGACAAGAGAATGAGGTTGAGGGAGAAAGATAGATCAGCCATGATTGAACGGCGGAGTAGACTTGATGGGCCGAATGACCTAATTCTGCTCTTGGGACATGAACTAATGAATTGCATGCGATGGGGATAGAGCAGAACAGGACGGTGTGGTTTGCAGTAGCAAGAGCTGGCATGGACTGGATAGGCCGACTGACCCCTGTGCTGAGGGGACTGACTATCAGTGCAGAGGTCCACCACCGTGTGTGGTTTCTCACTCTGCCTCTGTGTGCTCCTCCAGGTTCCTGTTGTCCTGCACTCTCCCTGGAGGTGGGCCGTGCCTAAGATGCAAAGGTTGTCTCTGCGCTGCTCCAGGTCTCCGCTGCCGAGGGGGGAAGGTGTTCTGCTAGCCGGACTGAACCAGCTTGGCCTGAGCTGCCTCCTTCGTCTGCTCCGCCTGGCCTGCTGCCGCGCTGTCCCCTGCCCTGCCACCAGCCGGGGTACCATGCACGCAGCCCACTACCACGCTTGCAAGCCACACAACACCTGGGCCGCCTACCTGGAACACTTCTCTCAGCTGCACCAGGGCCGGCACAATGGGCACAAGCAGAAACACCACCACCACCACCATCGCATCAAGAAGAAAACCTGGAACTTCATCCATGAGAAGATGAGCTATGACACCTTCTTCACCATGAAGCGGCTGATTGACCGCTCGCGGACAGTGGGTGAGGTGCTGCGCTGGGTGACGCAGAACCCCGGCAAGATCTCCTACAACCATTACCCCATTGCCCTGCAAAAGATCGGGCAGCTGCTGCAGCAGCGGCCGGCCGCGGCCAGCGACGACTCTGCCCATGGCCAGACGCTGGAACTGGATGAGTTCCACACACTCTGCGCCTCCATCGTGGTCGACTGCTCCAAGTTCGACAACTTCAGCATTGTTAATTGTCTGTACGCCATGGCTGCCTTGGGTAAGAGATGCTCTCGTCCCTCTCCTCTCTACTATCAGCCACGGAATGGTGGTATCTGACCCGTTTCTCACTCACACTGGGAGTTATCCGCAAGGAAAGCAGCATAATGGCACAGCAGGTAGAGGTGCTGCCTCACAGCACCAGGGATTCTTGTTCGATCCTTTCCCAAGGCAGCATGAGGTGTAGAAGGAGGGGAGTCGGTTTGTGTGATGTTTTGGGCTACATTCAGAACGCCACCCAGTCTCTTGTGTCTCCATTGCATAAAATTTCCCAACAAAGAAGCATTTAATGTAAGGGTGGCACAGTGGCGCAGCAGGTAGAGTTGCTGCCTCATCACACCAAAGATTTGGGTTTGATCCTGACCTTGGATGCTGTGTGGAATTTGCATGTTCTCCGTGTGGGTTTCCTCCAGGTGCTCTGGCTTCCTCCCACATCCCAAAGACGTGCGGATTTGTAGGTTAATTAGCCTGTGTAAATAGGAGTGAATGAGAAATTAGGATAACGTAGAACTAGTGTGAATGGGTGATACTGGTCGGAAATTATGCCTGCCGAAGGCCCTGTATCCATGCTGTATCGCTAAACTAAACTAATTTTTTTTGCAAAATCCTGGTTTTCTAGAGCTGAATTCTCCATTTATACTCCTGTACTTAAATCTCCCTGCATGAATGGGTATCGAAGGACTTGCTGAACTTACAGAGTCATAGAACTGTACAGCAGAGAAACAGGACTACCCTCAGAGTGAAAAACATGTCCCTTCCGATTAACTTTGCGTGATTCATGTTCAAGGATACCCCGATCCCTTTAAACGTCAACGCCTTCCAAATCTCTCCATTTAAAGAATAATCAACCTTTCTATTTTTTCCACCAGTGTGAGCAACCTCTCTTTTTTTCCATGTTATATTCCTTCTGCCGTATCCTTCCCCAAGCGCTGAGGTGGTCTGTTTCCTCTAATATCTTTCCAATCTTTACAAAGTCCAAATTTATGCCCAGCTCAGTGTCAGCAACAAACCTGGATGTTGTTGTGCTGGCCCCTCACATAGATTGTAAACAGGTCCTCAAAGTGGCGAGACAGGTGGACAGGGCGGTGAAGAAAGCATTTAGTATGCTTGCGTTCATTGGGAAGGGTATTGAGTGCAAAGACTACGATATCTTGATGCAGCTGTATAAGTTATTGGTGAGACCGCACTAAACATACGATATACCCGCCACTCTCTGAAAATGTTTACCTTCAGGTTCCTATTAAATCTTTCGCCTTCCACCTTAAACCTATGCTGTCTAATTCTAGATTCATCTATCCTGGGTAAAAGATTGCATTCACCTTGTCTATTTCCCTCATGATTTTATACACCTCTGATAGATCACCCCTCCGCCTTCTGAGCTCCAAGGAACAGAGCCCTAGCCTGCTAAGTTTCTCTCCATTAGTCCAGGCAACATCCTTGTAAATCCTCTCGGCACTCTTTACAGCTTAATGACATCATTCCTGTATCAAGGTGACCAAAACTGAACACAAGTGCGGCCTCACCAATGTCTTGCACAACTGTAATATTACGTCCCAACTTCTATATTCAGTACCTTGACTGATGAAGGCCAGAATGCCAAAAGACTTCTTAACCGTCACAATTATATGTGATGCCACTTTCTGAGAACTACGTATCTGTACTCCGAGATCCCTCTGGTCTACAACCCTTCCCAGAGCTCTACTGTTCACTACAAAGGTCCTGCCCTGGGGTTGACTTCCCAAAATTCAATACTTCACATTTATCTGAATTTGCAATTCTTAAGCCCAGTTGCCCAGCTGATCAAGATCCTGCATCCTGTGTTCCCGATGTGGCCTCCTATACATTGACGATACCAAGCATTGACTCAGCGACCATTTCGCAGAACATTTGCACTTGGTAGGCCAAGGATTACTGGATCTCCCGGTTGCTAACCACATTAACTCCCCTTCCCATTCCCTTACGGACCTTTCTGTCGTGAGCCTCCTCCATTACCAGAGTGAGGCCACACAAAAACTGGAGGAACAGCATCTCATGTTCTGCCTGGATAGTATACAACCCAACGAATTCTTCAATTTTACTTAACCTCGTACTAACCCCCCCACACCTCCCCTTTTTCTTTTCCCCCCTCCCCCTTCTCCCCTCTGCCCCACATAGACTCCCACCTATATCTTTCTTCCCTCCACCCCTTCTGCTTGTTTCCCCCCTCTAGCTTCACAACTCTTCGATCCTGTCTCGCACCTTCTATTTGTATATCTAGTCTTTGTTTCAACCATCTGCCTATCAAAAACCCCTCGCCTGAATCCACCTAATAACTGCTAGGTTTTGTCCTGCCTCTCCCCTCTTCTAGCTTTCTTCTTCCCCACCCCCAACAGTTAGTCTGTCTCAACCAGAAATGTCACCTATCCATGTTCTTTAGAGATGCTGCCTGGCCCGCTGTTACTCCAGCACTTTGTGTCCTTTTGTGTATTAACCAGCAACTGCAGTTCCTTGTAATCCTGCTGTAATTTTTGATAACAATCTTCGCTATCTACAATACCAGCCACTTTAGTGTTATCTGACAACTTACTAGTCATGCTTTATACATTCTCAACAAAGTCATTGATATAAACCACAAACAGCAATGGGCCCAGCTCTGAACCCTGAGACACATGACTAGTCACAGGCCTCCAGTCTCAAAAACAACCGTCCTCCGCCCACTCAAGATCCTACTGTAATTGATAATCATCTGCGCTGCCTAATGTACCTGAGGCAGCCCATGGCTGTGATGACATCTTTATTGTCACCTGTAGCTAGGTGCAGTGAAATTCTTTGTTTTTGCATACAACGTACACAAAAGCGTCGCCACAATGGTACTGACAAAGTTACAAAAATACTCATCCCTTCTTTGTCATCGTCCATGCCTTTTCCCACCTCTCCCCCTCTGCCGGGACCCCCCTAGGTCTCGGCGGCACCTTGGCCCGACTGCAGCCTAGCGGTGAGAGGCGGGCAGTAAAGACTTGGACCATCCCGTGAGGATGGGTCCAGCTCTCCCAGGCTCCTTCTGTACATCAACTGGCTTCTCTTCTCTTCCTCTGGCAGGTCTTCCCAGCGATTCCAAGATAGTCCAGGTGCTGGAGGAGGAGGCGCGTGTGCGGCTGACCCAGTTCAACCAGAAGGACATCTCCATGGTGTTCAGCAGTGTCATGAAACTGCACAGGTCCACGCAGCACCCGCTGCTGGAGAGCTGCCTGGGCGGCCTGGAGAAGAACATGGAGAAGGAGCGCCACCCCCAGACCCTCTTCCTGCTGCTCTCCTACTACCGGCTGCGGGCCCAGGCCCTGCACTCCGACTCTGACTCCTACACCAGCGAGCAGCTCCTCAACAACCGCAAGATTCTGCGGCTGGTCAAACACACGCTGGGCCACGTGGCCAACGTCAGGGACCACGAGATGAGCCTACTGGATGAGATGTTGGCTACCTGCTGCCGCGAGGCCAGCAACAAATCCCTGGAGCTGATCTTCAGCTCCCAGATCTTCTACGAAAACCGACAGGAGAAGTTCATCAGCCGCCTGGCAGGTAGGGAGCAGCTACCTCTGGAGACAAGCCCAGGTTTAATTTAGCTTATTGTCACGTGCGCCGTGGTATAGTGAAAATCTATCCAGTCAGTGGAAAGACTATACATGATTACAATCCAGCTGTTCACAGTGTACAGACACAGGATAAAGGGAATAACGTTTAGTGCAAGATAATGTCCAAGAGAAAGTTTATTTAAAGATAGTCTGAGGGTCTCCAATGAGGTAGATGGGAGGTCAGGACTGTTCTCTCACAGGTGATGGGACAGTTCAACTGCCTGATAACAGCTGGGAAGAAACTCCCTGAATCTGGAGGTGTGCATTTTCTGTACCTCATTCCTGATGGGAGAAGAGGGAGTGACTGGGTTGAAACTCATCGCTGATGGCCTTAGCGTGGCAGTGTGGGGAAAATAATTTGATATACTTTTATCTCGATGTGGAGATTTAAACTGAAGAAGGCAACCCGAAATGCCGCATGTCCGTGTGTCCCCACACTGTCTGGTCTGCTAAGTTCCTCTGGAACCTTGTGATTTGATTAGTTAATCTGCAAAAACCGTGTTCACACCGTGTGATCAATGGTCGACGTGGGCCAAAAGGCTAGTTTCAGCACAGTATCGCAAAACTAAACTATCTCTAAACTAAAAAATAAACTAAACTTTTAAGTGGTTCTCTAGTTCCCAAATGAGATCATGATGTACCCAATTCAGCCTGCATAATGCAAATAGTGTTCCCTAATTCATGAGTCATGTTATATCCAATTTGTGTTGTAAAAATACGTGACACAGCAGAACTAGCTATACTTAAACAAGAATGCAGTTTGACTCATGAAAGTACAGTTGCATCTTAAATGAGCATTGCAATATTCCACAATCTTGCATGACAACAACTGAATGCCGCTCCAATGACCTATCATCCACTCAGCTAGACACCAGTACAGAAAGTCATCACATGTCCCCGCCTCCATCCTCACAATCCAAGAATGCCAACAATACTAATAGCTCTGACAGAGAGGCCTGACCCAAAACATTGTTCAACTCCTTTCACGGACACTGCCTGACCTACTGAGCTCCCGCACTTTGTGATTCAGTATCAGTCCATATTTGTGCCCTTTATCTCTGCAAGTTCCACTTTTCCTACCCTCCCACCTTTGTTACAAGATCTTTGTGCAACCCTCACTCAGCCTGTGCACAGGATTCAATGCTCAAGGTTGAGGTCAGTTGTATTTTGCATGTCCTCCACATACATTGCTGTCTCAGCAGAGATTCCTGCTTCAAGCCAAAGGATGTAGACGACTTTCCCTATGCTGGCGCAGTTGTTATCTGCGGTACCCGAGACACTGGGCTAACGAGATCAAAGCCTCGAATGTGATGGTACTTCTCTGTGTTTCAGAGGAACTTCCCAAAAAGGTGGACAGCATCACGCCCTACACCATGGCATTGATAGCCAAATACATTGCCCGTCATCGGCTGCGGGAGAGCAAGCTTCTCGACACCATCGCTGAGTTCCTCATCAAAAAGGGAGACTATCTGGACAGCAAGGTACTGGATTTCAGTTACCCCCCATGGTGTGGGTCTAGAGTAGAGGGTGAGGGGGGACTGGAGTGTGTGAAGGAGGCTCTGTCAAAGAGACGGAGCGCTGTGCCTGTGGGCACCGGGGCAGTGACTGCTGAAGGTTTCATACGTCACGGATGTGTTCTGTATCATGAAAGATAATATGTAGAACATAGAACAGTATGCATAGGAACAGGCCCTTCAGCTCACCATGTATGTCGAACATGATACCAAGTTAAACTAATCTCCTCTGCCTGCATGTGATCCATATCCCTCCATTCCATGCACATCCTTGTGCCTGTCTAAAAACCTCTTAAATGCCACTATTGTATCTGCCTCCACCACCACCCCCAGCAGCACATTCCAGGCAATCACCACCCTCTGTGTAAAAACAACTTGCTCTGCACAAAGAGTCATACCGCACGGAAACAGGTCCTTCGGCCCAACATCCATGCCGACCAGAATGCCCCTTCTACACTGATCCCAAATGCCCGCTTTTGCCCCATATCCTTTTAAATCTTTCCTGTCCATGTACCTGCGTAGGTGTCTTTTAAAAGCTGTAACAATACCTGGCTCAACTACCTCCTCTATCAGTGACATTAGAGCTATGCCCTCCAGTATTTGATAGTTCCACCCTGGGAAAAAGGTTCTGGCTCTCTACCCTATTTATGCCCCTTGTAATTTTACAAACTTCTATCAGGTCGTAGGGAAAACAATACAAGTTTGTCCAACCTCTCCTTACAACTATTACCCTCAGGGGCACCTTTTTTACTCGGGGTAGTCCAAATCTGGAATGAGCTGTCAGAGGAACCAGGTACAATGATGAATTTAAACGATATTTGGATGGATTATATGGATGAAAAGTGTTCAAAGGGATATGGGCCAAATACAGGCAAATAGGACTAGCCCAGAATGGCAACTTGGTGAATCTGTGGTGTACAGGTCTACGATTCTATGGGAAAGCATGTGATATGAATGAATGTATCGTTCAGATAGAACGGGGGAAAGAATGTGCATTGAGGGTCAACGTGAATCTGAAATTGCTGTGTAAGAATATCATAAGACAGGAGCAGAATTAGGCCATTTGGTCCATCGAGTCTACTCCGCCATTCAATCATGGCTCATCTATTTTTCCCTCAACCCATTCTCCTGCCCTCTCCCCGGAACCTTTGACATACTACTCAAAAATCTGTCAATCTTAACTTTAAAAATACCCAGTGACTTGGTCCCCACAGCTGTCTGTGGCAACGAATTCCACAGATTCACAACCCTTCCTCATCTCCTATCTATCCTAGAGTTGCTGGCAGTGAGTGAGTTTTTCTCAGCGTCCTGAGAGTGTGATCCCCACTGTCAGCACCAGAGCTGTATGAATGTTACTGCTTCCGCAGTGTGTTTCTGCCAGCCCCCACTGTGGGTCGCAGTGTTTAACCGTGTGCTTGCCTATCCTGCAGGTAATTCAGAAACTGGTCTTCCCATTCAGCCGCATGAACTACAAGCCCGCCAACGCGGACAAGTTCTTTGAGAAGCTGGAGTCGGTGTTGGAGGTGAAGGCAATGAACTCTCCCCTGGCCACCGTCAACATCTTCATGTCCATGTTTCAGCTTGGACACTTCCCCGGCGCCATTCTCGACCGAGTCTTCTCCGCTGCGTTTGTCAACAACGTGATGAGTATGTGGGGCGAATGGGGGCAATGTTGGCAACGGGACCTGCACCCACCGTGGGGCAGGGAATGTGGTCTCGCTGTTGGGGTGAGGAGGGGATGTACAGTGTGTACAGGAGGCTCTGTCAGGGAGCACACTGACAGAGTCTCCGAGCAGTGACCATTGAAGGTTTCACCCTAGAAAAAGTTTCAAGGAGATTTATTTTACACAGAGGGTGGGAGGGGCCTGGAATACACTGCCAGCGTCGGTGGTGAAGGCAGATACGATAGTGGTGTTTAAGAGGCCTTTAGATAGGCACATGGATGTACAGGGAATGGAAGGCTATGGATCACGTGCAGGCAGAGGAGATTAGATTAAATTGGCATCATGTTTGGCACGAACATTGTGGTTCATGTGCTCTATTGTAAAACCAAATTCAGGACCTCTGATTACCTCCCACAGTCACCTCTGTAACCGTAGCTCTCATTCTAGGATTCTGCTACTCTGGTCTGTGCAATTCTCCCACTCGGGAACCCAGTATCATGTGTCCTCTGGAACCCTGCACGCCGACCAACATGCCCCATCTACACTAATCCGACCTGCCTGCCTTTGTCCCATATATGCCTCTAAAACCCATTTCGTGTACCTGTCTAGATGTTTCTTAAACGTTGTGATAGTACCTGCCTCAACTACTTCCTCTGGCATTTACCCACCACCATTTACCCACCACCATTTACCATTTACCCACCACCCTTTGTTTAAAAACAATTGTCCCTCAGGTTCCTATTAAATCTTTCTACCCTCAGCTTAAACCTATGTCCTCTGGTTCCCGATCCCCCTGCAGTGTAAAATACTACATTTACCCAATCTATTCCTCTCATGATTTTATACACCTCTATAAGATCACTCCTCATCATCCTGCGCTCCAAGCAATAAAGTCCTAGCTTGCTCAACCTCTCCCTGTAGCTCAAGCCCTCGAGTCCTGGCAACATCCTCATACATCTTCTTGCCCCTTTCGAGCTTGACAACATCTTTCCTATAACATTGTGTCCAAAACTGAACACAATACTCTAAATGTGACCCCACCAATGTTTGAACAGGCGGCACAGTGGCGCAGCGATAGGGTTGCTGCCTTATAGTGCTTACAGTGCCAGTGACCCTGACTACGATCCTGACTACGAGTGCTGTCTGTACGGAGTTTGTACGTTCTCCCCGTGGCCGCGTGGGTTTTCTCCAAGATCTTCGGTTTCCTCCCACACTCCAAAGACGTTCAGGTTTGTAGGTTAATTGGCTTGGGTTTGTATACTTGGTATAAGTGTAAATTGTCCCTAGTGTGTAGGCTTGTGATAATGTGCGGGGATCGCTGGTCGGAGCGGACTCGGTGGGCCGAAGGGCCTGTTTCCGCGCTGTATCTCTAAACTAAACTAACATCTCCCAACCTCTATATGCAATATTCTGACTGATGAAGGCCAATATGCTGAAAGCCTTCTTGACCACCCTATCTACCTGTTACATCACTTTCAGGGACCCTGAAGTACCTGGGCACTCTGGCATTAACACACGAGTGTCACTCTGTGTAACCCTGAGCTGTGCTCCTGATTGTTTGCATTCCCCTTGCAGGCAGTCCCTATGGTCTAATTGTGCGCCGGTACCTGTCACTGCTGGATGCTGCCATTGAGCTGGAATACCATGACTACAAGGGTCCCCGACTAGAAGACAGGTACAAGGTTATGATGTTTGACCGCGTACTGACTGCAGACGAGGTCAACAGGAAGTACAGGTCAGTGCTCACTTTGAACTCTGCCTCAATAATTCTACTGTACATGGGCTTTTCTCACCCTCCCTTCCCCACCCCAAACCTCCAACCGTGGGCAATGCCATTCAGTCCCACTGGTGCCAGAACCAAGATGCCAAGCAGGCATGCAATGATAATATGCCACCTTGGTTAGCAGGGTCAAGGTGGGCTGAAGGGCCTGTTTCTGTGCTGTAGAGCTCTACGACTCCATGACATGGCATGTGACTTAGGATGGTGGCAGGCTGTTTCTCACACTGCCACCTTTGTTTGACTTATTCCTCTCCCTTCTCGCACCCTGTTTCTCTGCCTCTGTCTCCTCTTTCTCCCTCTCCCTTTCTTCCTCTCTCTTCCTCGCAGTTTCTCCCTCCCTCTTTCTCCATCCCTCTTTCTCCCTCCCTCTCTCTCCCTGTCTCTTTCTGAGACCATTGAAGAGAATATAGAACAGTGCAGCAGAGGAACAGGCTCTTCAGCCCACAATGTGTGTGCCAAACATGATGCCAAGCAAAATCTTATCTCATCTGTCTGCACGTGATCCATAACCCCCCCCCCCCCAATTCCCTGCAGATCCATGTGCCTATTCAAAGGTCTCTTAAACGCCACTATTATACCTGCCTCCACCACCACCCCTGGCAGCACGTTCCAGGCACTCACCACTCTCTGTCTGTAAACAAAAATTTGCATCTCACATCTCCCCAGGAAAATGTTCTGACGACCTTATCTATGATACGCAATGCCTGCGATGAGGCTCACTGTACAAACATCCTGCTCTCACTCCCCGCTTTTTCCCCCAAAGATGTTTCCTTTTTCTTTCTGCTTTCACTCTAACCTCCTGCCATCATGCATCCCCTGTCCACTAGCCACCTCCTTCTGTCCTGCTTCAAGTATCCACTCCTTCTCTCTTCCCTTGCCTTGGTAACCCAGCTTTTACCCTCACATTCAGGCTCTTGAATTCTGTCTGCACACATCCCACCGGACCCTAGCCCCCCTCCTCACAACCCCCCCCCCCCCCCCCCTCTCCTCACACCCCCCCCCTCCAAATGTCTTTGGTGCTAATTTAAACCGAAAATAGGCACAAATAGCTGGACTAACTCAGCGCGTCAGACAGCATCTCTGGAGAAAAGGAATAGGTGACGTTTCAGGTTAAGACCCTTCTTCAGACTGAGAGTCAGGGGAAAGCTTTCTTTTGTCTGACCCGCTTAGTTACTTTAGCTTTTTGTATCTATCTTTACCAAATGTCTTCATTTGTTATTCCATTGTTAAACATCTTAAGGTTTTTCTTATAAACGCTGTAATGATTACAATGAGCGGTTTCATTTCCCCATTGTTTATCTGAGACGCCATCCTCGTTAATCTCTTGCCAGTTACAAGGGGCTGGTGGCGGAGGCGTTGAGGCAGCTGCTGGGCGTCCAGTGTTACAAGCAGGACGAGGTTCTACCTCCCGGCTATTACACAGGTAGGAAGACAGTCTGTGTCCCATGGAGCTGCTCGGCTGTGTTATAAACACCTGTACCCTACCCGACTTTGGCATTAGTTTAGTGCCAGTGTATGGAGGGACAGTGAGAAGCTTTGCATGCTCTCCAGTAAAATTATTGCCATACATGAGTACATTCAAATGACACACAAACACACCAGGATTTCAAAGAGAAAAATTCGAGAGTGCAGAATGTAGTTTTCCGCATTATAGCATTACAGTTACAGATTAAAAATACACGGTTCACAGTGTGCTCGGTTGGAAGATCGGGACTACACCCGACCATATGGGAGGGCCGTTCAGTGTTCTAAAGTACCTTAAAGAGCACTTCACTTCTGCCTCTTCATGTAGAAACATAGAAAATAGGTGCAGGAGTTGGCCATTCGGCCCTTCAAGTCAGTACTGCCATTCAAAATGATCATGGCTGATCATCCAAAATCAGTACCCCATTCCGTCTTTTTCCCCATGTCAATAGACATTAGACAATAGGTGCAGGAGTAGGCCATTCGGCCCTTCGAGCCAGCACCGCCATTCAATGTGATCATGGCTGATCATTCTCAATCAGTACCCCGTTCCTGCCTTCTCCCCATACCCCCTGACTCCCGTGATTCCCTTAGCTCTAAGAGCTAAATCTAACTCTCTCTTGAAAATATCCTGTGAATTGGCCTCCACTGCCTTCTGTGGCAGAGAATTCCACAGATTCACAACTCTGGGTGAAAAAGTTTTTCCTCATCTCAGTCCTAAATGGCCTACCCCTTATTCTTAAACTGTGACCCCTGGTTCTGGACTCCCCAACATCGGGAACATATTTCCTGCATCTACCTTGATCAATAAGAATTTTATATGTTTCTATAAGATCCCCTCTCATTCTTCTAAATTCCAGTGAATACAAGCCTAGTCGACCCATTCTTTCATCATACGTCAATCCCGCCATCCCGGGAATTAACCTGGTGAACCTACGCTGCACTCCCTCAATAGCAATAACGTCCTTCCTCAGATTAGGAGATGAAAATTGCACACAATACTCCAGGTGCGGTCTCACCAGGACCCTGTACAACTGCAGTAGGACCTCCTTGCTCCAAAAATCAAATCCTCTCGCAATGAAGGCCAACATGCCATTCACTTTCTTCACTGCCTGCTGTACCTGCATGCTTACTTTCAGTGACTGATGTACAAGCACACCCAGGTCTCGTTGCACCTCCCCTTCTGATCTGATATCATTCAGATAATAATCTGCCTTCCTGTTCTTGCCACCAAAGTGGATAACCTCGCATGACATGCTTCCGATATAGAGTGCAGCAGTTTGTGTTCTGCTACATAATGGAGGACGGAATGTTTTTGCTTCAGCCACAGTCAGAAGCTTGTGGGCCCACAGCATCACTGTGGGAGGGGCAACACTGTGGGAGGGGCGGCACTTTGGGAACGGCGCGCTGTGGGGGGGGCAACACTGTGGGAGGGGCGGCATTTTGGGAATGCCGCGCTGTGGGAGTGGCGGCACTGTGGGAACGCCGCGCTGTGGGAGGGGCGGCACTGTGGGAGGGGCGGCACTTTGGGAACGCCGCGCTGTGGGAGGGGCAGCATTGGGAGAGACGGCACTGTGGGAATGCCGTGCTGTGGGATTACCACGCTGTGGGAGGGACGGCACTGTGGGAACACCATGCTGTGGGAGGGGCAGCACTGTGGGAACCACACTGTGGGAATGCCGCGCTGTGGGAGGGGCGGCACTGTGGGAACGCCACGCTGTGGGAAGGGCGGCAGTGTGGGAACTCCACACTGGGAATGCCACGCTGTGGGAGGGGCGGCACTGTGGGAACGCCACGCTGTGGGAGGGGCGGATCTCTTTGGTGGTGAGGAGGTCAGTACATGTGATGGACCAGGCTGTGTCCATCACTTTCTGCCGTCTCCTTTGTTCGAGTGGAAGTCTGTGATTTAACCTGACTGTGGGATGTGTGATTATCTGTTCCTTTTTGCAGACTTCTTACTGTGGATAAACGGATCTGGCAATGTCCTTCATATAAACGGGACTACTCCTAGTGCCGGCACTCCTCTGTGTCCCTCCATCCCAACCCCGAAGTCCACAGAGAAGCCCGGTGCCCTACATGCCCCCGCCGACATCTCCTCCCTCACCGCTGACTTCCAGACGTTCTCGCCCTTTTGCCACAACGACGGGGCGGTGAAGGAGAAAAGAGAGGGAGACCGCGGGGCCGACGTGGACTTCCTGAGCCGTGCTTGCCCCGCCGGCAGTGGCACCGTCTCCAGCGCGGCCCCCATCCTGACGGGAACCAACTTGGAGTACAACTCGTACTACCCGCCGGCCAGCTACTACAACAGCTTGACCAAGGAGCAGTCGCTGGAGAGTCAGGAGAGCTCCACCCTCAGCAGCCCGTCCGACTGCCTGAATCAGCCACCCAGCACCACCGGCTGCTCCCCCATCATCGGCTCCAGCTCCCTCTTCCAGTTCCCAATCGGCAAGATCCTGGACGAGGAATCCGACACCCCGCCCCAGAACCAAGAGCACAACCTCTTCAGAACAGAGCAGCCCGCCCCCAGCTTTTACGACAGCCCCCACTACCCCGAGACCCCAGGCCGGGTGGGGCAGGCCGAGTTGGTGAGTCCAGTCCCCCCACCATTGCAACTCTCCAGCCCACTGCTGACTGACAAAGAGAGGTGCCGGGACAACGATCAGGTGAACAGGTCAGTACATGGGGAACGTTCACACTGTCTGGACAGAGTTGAGTTTAATTTAGTGTATTGTCACGTGTACCGAGGTACAGTGAAAAGCTTTTGTTGCCTGCTAACCAATCAGCAGAAAGACAATACATGATTATAGCTGAGCCTTCCACAGTGTACAGATTCAGGATAAATAGAGGAATAGATTGGGTAGATGCACAGAGTCCCTTGCCCAGAGTAGGGGAATCGAGAAGGGGAAAAGATTTAATAGGAATCCGAGGGGTAACTTTTTCACACAAAGGGTTGTGGGTGTATGGAACAAGCTGCCAGGGGGGGTAGTTGAGGCTGGGACTATCCCATCGTTTAAAAAACAGTTAGACAGGTACATGGATAGGACAGGTTTGGTGGGATATGGACCAAGCGCAGGCAAGTGGGACTCGTGTAGCTGGGACATTGTTGGCCGGTGTGGGCAAGTTGGGCCGAAGGGCCTGTTTCCATACCGTATCACTCTATGACTCTAAAGAGTATAACGTGAATAACTTTTAGAGCAAGATAAAGCCAGTAAGGTTCTATCTGGTGAAGTCCGAGAGTCTCCAATGAGAGCGACGTGGTGTCCGCACACTAACGTTTATATTGGGGCAGTTATAGCGGTCTGAGGCAGAGTGTTCTGAACCAAAGAAATTGCTATAAACTCTATTTGAATGACTGGTTATTCAATCTCCGGTCCAAGTCCAGGGCAATACACAAGCCTATGGTGAGGATGCGGAGATTTACGGAGTGTATACTCTGACCCGGCCCTTCAGCTCCTGCAGGAAGACCGCATAAGCTGGCGTTGTTAGTTTTGTTGGCAGAGAAGGTTAACAGGAGATGTTCGTGTGGTTCAAAATCATGGAGAGTTTTGAGAGACTACATTTTAGTTTAGTTGACTTCATTAATGTCAAGTATACCAAAGGACCAGTAAACAGCTTTTGTTGCGTGCTATTCAGTCAAAGAAAAGACAATGCATGATTACAACTACAACATTTAGTGCAAGATAAAGTTTGATTAAATAAGGAAAAGTCCAAAGAAGGAGAATGTTGGTGAGGCTGCACTTGGAGTATTGTGTTCAGTTATGGTCACCCTGCAAGAGAAAGAATGTCAGTAAGCTGGAAAGAGTGCAGAGAAGAGGTTGTTGCCAGGACTCAAGGGCCTGAGTTACAGGGAGAGTTTGGGCATTGCTAGGACTTTATTCATTGGAGCGCTAGAGGATGCATGGTGATCTCATAGAGGTGTTTTAAATCATGGATAGGGTGAATGCACAGTCTTTTACACCCAGAGAGGGGAATCAAGAACCAGTGGACATAGGTTTAAGGTGCGAGGGGAGAGATTTAATAGGAACCTAGCGGCAACCTTTTTCACACAGAGGGTGGTGGTATGTGGAACGAGCGGCCAGAGGAAGTAGTTGAGGCAGGTACTGTTAACAGCATCTAAAAGGCATTTGGATAGGTGGATGGATAGGAAAGATTTAGAAGGATAGGGGCCAAACACTGGGAAATGGGAGTAGCTTAGATGGGGTATCTTGGTCAGTATGGACAGGTTAGGCTGAAAGGCCTGTTACTGTGCTGTATAACTAACTCAGTGAGTCAGCATCTGTTCATGTTGTAAATAATTCAATAAAATTGATCAAGCAGGATCTTTCATGCTGACTCGGTATAGTTTGCAGTGATGTTTTATGTCTTTAACCATGTTGCTAATACTAATGTCATTCGACATGAGGATGTCCGTTAGTCCCTCTGGTCCTTCAGAGACAAGGTGCCTGTGTTGAGCTGATGGGGACAGAGAGTAATGAGGCTCGAGTGTATAAAGATCTTTCAAAGAGCCAGCACAGTGGTGAGGGATGAATGGTCACCTGAGATATAAAATGTCATGAATCAGAGTCATAGTGGCATATAGCATGGAAACAGGTCCTTCAGCCCAACCCATCCTTGTCAACCAAGATGCTTGTTCCATTTGCCCAGGTTTGGCCTATAGCCCTCTAAACCTTCCTATCCATGAACCTTTCCCAAGTGTCTTTTAAATTATGATATTGTACCTGCCTCGACCCCTTCCACTGGAGTGGAGGAGGCGAAAGAGTGAGAACCTTTTACGTTAATAGTGTGACGTACCTTCCTGATTTGGGACTCGAGAGGTTGAGATGTGTTGGAGCAGCATTGCCTTTCGGATCCTGGGAATAAGAGACAGTAGGAGAGATTTACCAGGGTGCTAGAGAGAACACAATGCTCGAGTAACTCAGCGGCTCTGGCAGCATCTCTGGAGAACATGATGTTCCTCGTCGGGACTCTTCTTTAGACTGACTGTAGGTTGCGTGGATGTGGGGGATGCTGCCTGCATTAAAGGGTGTTAGCTACAGGGAGAGGTTGGATTTTTCCCTTTTGACTTGGGTTGTTCTCTGAAGCATCAGAGGTTGAGGGGGAGACCTGATAGAAGACTGTAAAATGATGAGAGGCGTGGATAGTCAAGACCATCTCCAGTAACGGACTGCTCCTTGCCCCTTCCCACAGGATTGTGATGTCGGTAAACGACAAGTGGCATTACTGCCACAATTCGGATGTGCTGGTGGGATCCCGGGCCATGCGTGATCGCCACCTCAGCTTACTAGGATACACCGTGTTGCAGGTATGATGCGTCACTTCAGGAAGCTTCCAGCTCTCGGCATTTGCAGCATGAGGGAACCTTTGGCCTCGTTACGGAAGTAATCTCCAACTAATGCTGCTGCCTTGCTCCCTCTACGCTGCCTCGCACTGATCCCTTTAGACTTTAGAAATACAGCGCGGAAACATGCCTTCGGTCCACCGTGGGCACGTGTGTGTGAGATGTACTCTGTGGGCGGGAGGGACTGGACAAGGTGTTAGCTGTAAGGAGAGGCTGGACAAACCTCGATTGTTTTCCCTGCAGCGTCAGATATTGAGTGGAGATTGAGTCAGAACTTTCTGAGAGGCGTAGAAAGGTAGACAGTCAGAACCTTTTCCACTGTTTGGAAATTTCAAAGGCCACAGGGCATAGCTTTCAGGTGAGAGGGGCAAAGTGTAAAGAAGCTGTGGGGGGCAAGTGTTTACACAAGGTGTGGTGGGACCTGGAATGCACTGCCAGGGATGGTGGTGGAGGCAAATACAATAATGACGTTTAAGAGGCTTTTAGATAGACTCATGGATATGCAGGGTGTGGAGGGATAGGGATCACGTGTGGGTGTGGGTAGAGGAGATGAGTTTAACATGGCATGTTTGGCACGGATCAAAAGGTCTGTTCCAGCGCTGTGCGTTATGTTTTTTTCACAGGGTAAGGGAATCGAGAACTAGAGCGCATAGGTTTAGGGTGAGAGAGGAACCTGAGGGGCAACCTTTGTCCATGCAGAGTGTGGTTGATATATGGTACGAGCTGCCACAGGAGGTAGTTGATGCAGGTACTATCACAACATTCAAAAGACATGACAAGTATATGGATAGGACAGGTTGAGAGGCACATGCGCCAAACACGGGCGTTTGCACAAGTGTAGATGGGGCATGTTGATCGGTATGGGCAAGTTGGGACGAGGGGCCTGTTTCCATGCTGTCGACTCTCCGACTTTCATATACATGATTAGACATGCTGCCTGACCCGCTAAGCTACTCTGGCACTTGCTTGTGCCTACGGACAGTGGTGATTCCCTGGTGTGTGATCTTCTGTCTCTGCTCTTCCCCACAGCTGCCTTACCACCAGCTGGAGAAGCTGAATGGGATCGAGGAGGTTAAACAGTATTTACAAAAGAGACTGCTGGACGTGCAGTTATGACGATCAAAGACTGGATTATTTTGTACCCTTCCCTCTTTATACTTGGAGAGCCAGCAGCGGGTCACCAGCTGCACGATGCAGCCCCGCGGAACGGCCATCCCGCCGGACAGACCGGGATCGCTCCGATCCTTCCTCCCTCCCTCTCTCTCGTTTCTTCTGGAGTGTGAACGTGTGACTCCTGGTTTTACGGATTTTATTTGCTTTTGTGTGTTCCCGTGCTGATTACTGCCAGATGTTCTTTACCAGCGCTGGAGACCGCGGCCTGTGGGCAATGACCTGAGCTCCCGTGTCTGCTCCGTCCCCTCCCCGGCCTCGCTGGGGAAGATTAAGCTGTGATGGAGCCTTCTACTGCCCTCACAGGGAGGGGCAGAGGGTGCCTCTTACTGCCTGGCTTATTCCTTTAAAATGAGCAATGCTGCCATGTACAGTGAGGCTGAGGGACTCCCCCCCCCCCAATCACTGACTGAGGGGGGGGGGGGGTAGAGACAGACTCTCAGACACAGCCCTGATTGTCTCAGAGAGCCTGAGGTCCACACCATCTCCCTCTCCCTCTCTCAATACATGGACACACAGCCCAAGGTCTCAGAGAGTAGTGAGAGGTTCCCTCCTCATCCTCCCTCCAGTACAGGGGAGCCAGGGGTGGATCGGCGGTGAACAGCCGTGTGTGGTACCTTCACTCCTGTCCCTCTCTTTGCCCACAGTTTGCAGAACCGCAGCAGGGGGTTCATTGTAACAGAACCACCTTCAGACACCAGCCTGCAGTTCATGTGCTGGGGGGGTGTCGGAGGGAGTTCCATGATTTAGACGTTTCCAAGTCAGGACGAGGTGAGCAGCAGTAGAGGTGGGGCAGTATCTGAAATGTGCTGGCATTAGGGTATAAGGTTACCCTCATCCTCCTGGGCAGTATTGGGGAGGCGGGGGGGGGGCTGCTGTTTGGGAGGTTTGGTGAGGTGCTGCCATGCATGGTGTGTGCTGTGTTCATGCAGCCTCCAGCCCCCTCTGCACAGGGAACCCGGTTACACTGGTCGCTGTATCCTCTGTCGCCGGGGCAGCTGTGTAGGGGTGTGAGGAGCGGCTGGAATGGAAAGGGAAAGTTGTGCATGACATACATTTAATTTAACAGTGGGAGGCTTTTATACCATAGAATCAACCATGATCCTCTGTCCGTGAAATGGAAGGGTTATCTGTGCCTGTCGCACTGGGGGGGGGGGGGGGGGGGGTGGTGAACGGGGGTGGGCTGGGGTGGTTCCCAATTGCCCACAGGGTGGGGTTGGGAGTCGGGGCGATGGAAACAAAGTGCTGGAGCAACTCAATGGGTCAGGCAGCATCTGTGGAGGCGATGGCAGTGGGCGTTTCGGGTAGCAACCATTCATTGAGTTGGTGGTCATTGCCAGCGCCACTGTCCTGTGGTTGAGGGTGCTGATGGTGAGGTAACAGGCGAGGGGGAGACGGTGAGAACTACCACCCCCGCCTGTGGGGAGAATTACTCACACCAGTGGTCGTGTGCTGACTGGATGTGTTTGATTGTAGTTAGATGGTAACTGTGTGTAGTGTGTGGGGTGTCGGTAGTGCCTGGTGTGTAGAATGCAAGCATTCTCCAGTCGTCTGGGTGGAGATGTCGGACAGAGGGGAAGGGAAGGGGGTGGGTGGGGGTGAGCAGAGTTTTAGAACAGTTTGGGGTGGGGGTGTGGAGGGTGATGGGGTTTCTTGGCTGTGGGTTAATACGAACGACTGAGGAACTGGTGCGATTCTGAAATGTCCATTGGTATCGGGGTGACGTGTGTTTGAGGTGTAATAGATTTTTTTAACTAATCTCCGTGTGTTTGTACGGTGCCCACAAGGGGTGGGCGTGGGTCTGGGCTTGTGTTTACCACAAGGGGAAATATTCATGGGCTAGAATCCTGTACGCGTTCAAATCTGGGTGTTAATCCACTGTGGCTGTGGCAGATTGCTGTGAGCTGTGGGAAGGGATTATACAATACCTGGGAATAAATAATACAGGAAATCCTCCACTGTGTGTCTCGAACATCATTGAAAGCCTGAACCTTTCATGTTGCGTTGCATTGCACGTGTTGGTCTGGGAAAGGTGAAAATGTTCCAGGTCTCAGCAGGGGGGGCTAATATTCTGGGTTTTAGAGCTCTACAGCATGGAAACAGACCCATCAGCCTACCTTGTCTATGTTAACCAAGTTGGATAAGGCCTGATAGCCTGCATTTGGCCCATATTATCTAAATTCTCCCTATCCCCATATATGTCCAAATGTCTTAATTCAGTTTAGGGATACAACACAGAAACAGGCCCTTCAGCCCACTGAGTATGCGCTGACCAGCAATCCCCTGTGCCCTAAAATTATTTTACACACAGGACAATCTACAATTTACCAAAGCCTCTTAATGTACAAACCTACATGGTCATGGGGACAAACAACAAACTCTGTACAAATGGCACCCCTAGTTAAGATCGAACCTGGGTCTCTGCCGCTGAGGTAGCAGCTCTACTGCTGCACCACCAGAGATGCTTCCTGTACCGCTGAGTTACTCCAGCTTTTTGTGTCTATTTTCCAACCTTCTGAAAGTTGTATTTGTGCCTGCTTCTATAGCTTCCTCTGGAAGCTCATTGAAGATATGCACTACCTTGGAGTAAGAGTGTGTGTTCACTTTATCCATGTCCCATCATGATTTTGTACGCCTTAATAAGGTCACCCCCTCAGCATTTTATGCTCAAGAAAAAAGTCCCAGCCTATCCAACCTCTCCCTGTAACTCAAGCCAAGTCCTGGTGAATCTCTTCTGCATCCTTTACAACTCAATGACATCTTTGATGTCGGTCTCAGTGCCCTGAGATTAATGGGGATAAATGGAATCTGTTGGCACAGATTGGCCAGACCTGAAGTATACACTGGTAATTGGGACCAGTTAGGACCATGGAGTCATGTGGCACAAAAACAGCTGCATTTGACGAGACCCTCTGAACAAAGGCTCTAACTGGGGTCTCACCAGCGTCAGTGCTGAATATCACAGTGTCAGTCAGGCCAGGGACACCACTCATGGGGCAGTGACGAGAGTTAGATTGTTTTCTTTCCAACACCAGAGGGTGAGGGGGGACCTGTTCAAAGTTTACAAAATTACATGGGGTATTAGGTCGGTTTCTCAGCAGTATTGTTCTCATGCAGTGTGGCTGGTGTGATCACGGCCTTTCCCCACACATTGCAGGTGAATGATGCTCCAACTACAGAACCTCCCACCATGCGGACTCTAAGCCACGTCCCAGCCTGGAGTGTCTGGTCCTCGATGTAAACGTGGATGATACAATCAGTAAGGGAACTGTTAGTCGTGTAATATCCATTAACTCGGGTCTCTTCTGCCCATCAGAACCTCCCGTGGCTCCATCATGATGTAGGAGGTAAACAGGATGGGGGTTGTTATGTTTCCACCACCAGCAGACCCCACAACAGGCTCCACATCACAGTAATGCAACAGCCAGGGCGAGGGGCCATGGTCCCAGGGGAGAGGTCACGGAGACATCCCTTGCATGGGGTGGTGCTGGTGGAGGTGTTGGGGGGGGGGTTGCAGGTGACAGGAGCTCCTCTGAAGACTGGCCGATTCCACAATGATAACGGCCAGAGTTGCGGGTCGATCTCACAACGCTCACGGCGAGTGGTCCCTGGAGACGGGGCATCTTTTCGAGCCGGTCTGAAAAAGCAGCATCTGAAGTGTCCTCATCATTACCGTTCTGAACAGAACAGAGTCAAAAACATTTCAACCCTTCCACTCTGTGAATACCCCACCCTTTCCCACCGCTTTAGAATCATATGGCATTGACCCAATCCATCCATGCCGAGCAAGATGCCCATCTATACTAGTCCCGTATCCCTCTAAAGGTTTCCTATTCATGAACTACGTCTTTTAAATGTTGTTATATAGTACCTCCTCTGGCAACTCATTTTATATACCCACCACCCTCTGTGGAAAATGTTGCCCCTCAGGTTCCTTTTAAATCTTTCCCCTCTCATCTTGAACTTAAGGCTCTCGATTCCTCTGCTCTCGGATAAAAGACCCTGTGCATTCGCCCTATCGATTCCCCTCTGATTTGAAACACCTCAATAAGATCACCACCCCTCATCATCCTGTGCTCCAAGGAATAAAGTCCTAGCCTGCTCAACCTCTCCCTGTAGCTCAGGCCCTTCCGGGCAACGCCCTTGTGAATCTTTTTTGTGCATGGGGTTTGCAGTGGGCTGCCTCCTTGACCCAGCGACACCAGGCACCCCTCAGCCATGTCAGACAGAACTGGTTTGATTGCCTTGATGAGGACGTGGAGTCACGGATCTACCCGAACCAGGTAAAGATACAAACTACAGTGAAACGGCTAAGATGCACCTCAGCTGGGTTTTGGCCGAGGAGAGTGACTGGTTTGTTTAATATGTTTAATGTTCCTTTGTTTAAGAAGTGCAATAGGGATAACCCGGCAAATTATAGATGTGTGAGCTTAACATCACTGGGAGCGTTATCATACGGCAAGATTCTTAGGGATAGGATTTACTCACATCTGAAAAAGCACAGACATACTCAGGACAGAAAAAGTGCTGGCGTAACAGCGGGTCTGGAGGGTGTGGGTTGGTGATGTTTCATGTTTGGACTCTTCTTCAGACCCGAAATATGACTCATCTTTGTTCTCCAGAGATACTGCCTCACCCGCTAAGTTACTCCAGCACTTTGCGTCTTTTTTTTTTAAGGACAGTCAGTCTGGCTTTTGTCTCACGTATTTTCCTTGAGGCAAGATAATGAATGCAAACACAAAGTGCTGGAGTAACTGAGCGGGTCAGGCAGCGTTCGTGGAGGACATGGATAGGTGATGTTTTGGTCGGGATCCTTCTTCAGTCTGTTGTTTTCCAGTTTACTGCTCCACTGTGAATTCTTCTCAAGGTATGACTAGTTTGAAGAAGTTCTCCTTTTCTCAGCTGACAAAGTCATGACCCAAACCCATCACCTATCCATGTCCTCTATAGATGCTGTCTGACCCACTGAGTTATTCCAGCACTGTGTTCGACACAAGATTCCAGAATCTGCAGTTCCTTGTGTTCATAAGTGTAAGGAGCAGAATTTGGCCATTCGGCCCATCGGTTCTACTCCACCATTCAATCATGGCTGATCTCTCCCTCTCAACCCCATCCTCCTGCCTTCTCCTCGCAACCTTGGACACCCTTATTAATCAAGAACCTGTCAATCTCTGCTCTACAAATACCCAATCACTTGGCCTCCACCACCGTCTGTGGCAATGAATTCCACAGATTCACCACCCTGTGTCACCATGACAATGAATACTTGTGTCTGCAAGTTCATTGCAGGGTCACCAGAGCTGAGAGCAGCAGCTAGTTGGTAGCAGAAGTTGATGAAACTCTGAAAGTACCTGAACTTGGCCATGGCCTGCCCGAAGAGGTCCTGTTCCTGCTCAATATACACAAGGTGTGAGAAGACACAAAGAGATCCAATGTTACAAATCAACGGGCCACAAATCAAAGCGTAGGGTCCTGACTCAAAGCTCCGTCTGGCCAATCGCACTGCAGATGCTGCCTGACCCGCTGAGTTCCTCCAGTACTCTGTTTCTAACAGATCTGAATGTGACATTTCTCCACAAATTGTGTCCAATCCCTTCCCAATGGTCACAAAACCATCAACCACTGTAGGTCAGGCCCTTGGGTCCTGGCAACATCCTCCTAAATCTCGGAGTTGTTCCCTCAGCGGCCCCCAGTGCTGATGGACGGTGCATGTACCAACCTCGCATGCCAGCTTCAGCCATTTCATGCGGTATTTCCCCCGTGAAGGGCCCGAAGGCCACTTTCTCCCAGTTGAAGTGAGACTCAGGAACGAGGCTCTTTATTCGGTCCAGCAGCCACAGGAGGTCATCTTTACTCCACACATCTGATACAGCCATGCAACCCATCGGTGTCACCCAGCTTTGTGTCATCTGCAAATTTGCTAATGTTACTTTTAATCCCTTCATTAGAGTCATTAATGTAAATTGTAAATAGCTACAGTCCCAGCACTGAGCCTTGCAGTACCCCACTAGTCACTGCCTGCCATTCTGAAAGGGACCCATTTATCCCTCCTCTGTTTATTGTCAGCCAACCAATTTTCTATCCATGTCGGTACCCTACCCCCAATACCATGTGCTCTAATTTTGCCCATTAATCTCCTATGTGGGACCTTATCGAAGGCTTTCTGAAAGTCCAAGTACACTACATCCACTGGCTCTCCCTTATCCATTTTCCTAGTTACATCCTCAAAAAATTCCAGAAGATTAGTCAAGCATGATTTCCCCTTCATAAATCTGTGCTGACTCAGAACGATCCTGTTACTGCTATCCAAATGTTCCGCAATTTCTTCTTTTATAATTGACTCTAGCATCTTCCCCACCACCGATGTCAGGCTAACTGGTCTATAATTTCCTGTTTTCTCCCTCCCTCCTTTCTTAAAAAGTGGGACAACATTAGCTACCTTCCAATCCACAGGAACTGATCCTGAATCTATAGAACAAAATGATCACCAATGCATCCACGATTTCTAGAGCCACTTCCTTAAGTACCCTGGAATGCAGACCATCAGGCCCCAGGGATTTATCAACCTTCAGTCCCATCAGTCTACCCAACACCATTTCCCACCTAATGTGAATTTCCTTCAATTCCTCCGTCACCCGAGGATCTCTGGCCACTAGAACATCTGGGAGATTGTTTGTGTCTTCCTTAAGGGAAGACAGGCGATTTTTTAGGCGACTGCCGGCAACTGTCGTAGAAGATCGACAACATTTTATTTTACCCTACGACAATGACCATGACAATGCCCTACGACAATGACCACGATAATGCCCTACGACAATGACCACGACAATGCCCTACGACAATGACCACGATAATGCCCTACGACAATGACCACGACAATGCCCTAAGACAATGACCACGACAATGCCCTACGACAATGACCATGACAATGCCCTACGACAATGACCACGACAATGCCCTACGACAATGACCACGACAATGACTACGACAATGCCCTACGACAATGCCCTACGACAATGCCCTACGACAATGACCACGACAATGCCCTGCGACAATGACCACGACAATGCCCTACGACAATGACCACGACAATGCCCTACGATAATGCCCTACGACAATGACCACGACAATGCCCTACGACAATGACCACGACAATGCCCTACGATAATGCCCTACGACAATGACCACGACAATGCCCTACGACAATGACCACGATAATGCCCAACGACAATGACCACGACAATGCCCAACGACAATGCCCTACGACAATGACCACGACAATGCCCTACGACAATGACCACGACAATGCCCTACGACAATGACCACGACAATGTCCTACGACAATGACCACGACAATGCCCTACGACAATGACCACGACAATGCCCTACGACAATGACTACGACAATGCCCTAGGACAATGCCCTACGACAATGACCACGACAATGACCTACGACAATGACCACGACAATGCCGAGTCAGGTCGATACAAGTAACCTGGCTAAGAGATTACACCGTCTTCGGAAACATCACAAAATTCCCACGCTTACCTGACCGTCAAACTGTCGCCTCCAATCTACCTGTCAAATGTCCTGACAGTAAATAAATTGGTTAAACAAAACTATCTTCTGGTATCTTCAAATGCCTTTTCTTAATTTAATATTACGTGCTTCTAAATGCATCTGTGACAAACTCGCAAACCTGGGGACAGCATGCGACAGCGACCGCAATAAGCTACGACACCTGGCGACAAGCCAGCTGTCGCCGAGAAATCTCTATCTGGAAAAAATTTCCGTGACCCGCTGAGAGCCGCTAGGATTCATTGAAGACTCCTCACGATCATGCCCGCGACACCCCGGCAAACGTTCGGCCACAGCCTAATCACCGGCAGTCGCCTTAAAATCGCCTAAGTGGGACAGGCTCTTTAGTGAAGACAGATCCAAAGTACCTGTTCAACTCATCTGCCATTTCCCCTTGTTCCCCATCATAAATTCACCTGCTTCTGTCTTCAAGGGACCCACATTTGTCTTAACTATTTTTTTCCTCCTCACGTACCTAAAGAAGCTTTTACTATCCTGGGCGGCACGGTAGCGCAGCGGTAGAGTTGCTGCTTTACAGTTGCTGCTTTACAGCGAATGCAGCGCCGGAGACTCAGGTTCGATCCTGACTACGGGTGCTGCACTGTAAGGAATTTGTACGTTCTCCCCGTGACCTACGTGGGTTTTCTCCGAGATCTTCGGTTTCCTCCCACACTCCAAAGACGTACAGGTATGTAGGTTAATTGGCTGGGTAAATGTAAAAAAAAATAAAAATTGTCCCTAGTGGGTGTAGGATGGTGTTAATGTACGGGGATCGCTGGGCGGCACGGACTTGGTGGGCCGAAAAGGCCTGTTTCCGGCTGTATATATATGATATGATGATGATATATGATATCCTCCTTTATATTCTTGGCTGGCTTACCTTCGTACCTCATCTTTTTTCCCCGTATTGCCTTTTTAGTTATCTTTTGATGCTTTTTAAAAGTGTCCCAATCCTCTGGCTTCCCGCTCATCTTTGCTATGTTATACTTCTCTTTTATTTTTATACTGTCCTTGACTTCCCTTGTCAGCCACGGTCGCCTCTTACTCCCCTTAGAATCTTTCTTCCTCTTTGGAATGAACTGATCCTGCACCTCTGTATTATTCCCAGAAATACCTGCCACCGTCTTCCCTGCTAGGGTCTCTTTCCAGTCAACTCTGGCCAGCTCCTCCCTCATGCCTGCATAGTCCCCTTTGTTCAACTGTAGTGCTGACACTTCCGATTTTCCCTTCTCTCTCAAATTGTAGATTGAAACATCATATTATGATCACTACCTCCTAATCGAAGGTTTTTATTCACAAAATGCTGGAGTAACTCAGCAGGTCAGGCAGCATCTCGGGAGAGAAGGAATGGGTGACGTTTCGGGTCGAGACCCTTCTTCAGACTGATGTCAAGGGGGCGGGACATAGGAAGGATATAGGTGGAGACAGGAAGATAGAGGGAGATCTGGGAAGGAGGAGGTTTCACAAAATGCTGGAGTAACTTTAACTTTTGTATTCACCTCACCTCTCACACTGGTCACTATTGGCCCTGACCTTAGTCTCTTATCCCTTTTTGAACTTTCCTTCCCATTAATTCAGGAATCTTTTGCAACTTTTCCTGTATTCACTTCCCCTTTAACTCCATCTTTATATTCCCAATTTGTCAACCCCTCCCCCCCCCCCTCTACTTAGTTGAAACCCACACGTGTAGCACTAGCAAACCTGCCTGCCAGAATGTTGGTCCCCCTCCAGTTAAGGTATAACCAGTCCCTTTTGTACAGGTCACCCCTACCCCAGAAGAGATCTATAAATCTAAATCCCTGCTCCCTGCACCAGCCCCTCAGCCATACATTCATATCCCTTGTCTCCCTGTTCCTGCTCTCACCAGCACGAGGTACGGGAAGCAATCCCGAGATAACCACCCTGGAAGTCCTGCTTTTCAGTCTTCTTCCTAACTCTTTAAACTCACGCTGCAGAACCTCCTTCCCCTTTCTCCCAACGTCGTTTGTGCCCTCGTGCACAACTACTTCTGGCTGTTCACCTTCCCTCTCGAGGATGTTCTTTAGCTTTGGACCCTCCTTCAGGGCTCATTTCATTGTTCTACTTTGAGTCATATGATAATAAAACATTCTTTACTTGTCTTAACTCTCTTGATGTGAAACATCACCTATCCATGTTCTCCAGAGATGCTACCTAACCGGCTGAGTTACTCCAGCACTTTGTGTCTTCTTTTGTAAACCAGCATCTGCTGTTCCTTCTAAAAAAACTGCAGATACTGGAAATGTTGTTCAGTTTAGAGATACAGCACAGAAACAGGTCCTTTGTTCTGTGTCCATGCAGCCATCCGATCACTCATTCACATTATAAACTATCCCAATTTCTCATTCTCTCTCTACACTCCGTGACTGGCACCCCAGCGCGCAGCACCCACGCCACGTGACCCGCACCCCAGGGTGCAGCACCCACTCCACGTGACCCGCACCCCAGGGTGCAGCACCCACACCACGTGGCACTCCCCCCCCCCTACGAGGGGTCAGACCAACTCTTTCTCCACTACATCGACAATGGTCGGCACAGTGGTGGAGGGTCAGAGACCCGGGTTCAATCCCGACCACGGGTGTTGTCTGTACGGAGTTTGTACCTTGTATGGGTTTTCACCGAGATCTTCGGTTTCCTCCCACACTCCAAAGACGTATAGGTTTGTAGGTTAATTGGCTGGGCAAAAATGTAAAAATTATCCCTAGTGGGTGTAGGATAATGTTAATGAGCGGGGATCGCTGGGTGGCGCGGACCCGGTGGGCCGAAGGGCCTGTTTCTGCGCTGTATCTCAAAATCTAAAAAAAATTCTAAAAATCTACTCTTCTACCGCTGCGCCACCTTGCTGCCCAGTCTTTTTCTTTGATATTGGAGATTATAAACAACTTAATTAACATCATATTTCCATTTCAGTCGATCATGGCTTAAATTGCAATGATATTCCTCTCCTATTTGCCCTGCATGTCCCTCTGTTCTCCCCACATTCCCATCAATTTTCATTCTCCCATTAAATTATTCCTATCACCTATAATCTACATTGCAGCGCTCTATTTTAAGAATAGGCAACGCAGTGGTGTTGAACATCTGCCTCACAGTCCCAGAGACCTAGGATAGAACTTACTAACTGTTGGTGATGTCTGTGTGGAGTTTGCACGTTCTTCCTGTTGCCACGTGGGTTTTCTCTGGGTGCTCCGGTTTCCTCCCACATCCTAAACTACGATCTACCTCATTGGAAACTCTTCATATCATATCATATCATATATATACAGCGCGGAAACAGGCCTTTTTCGGCCCACCAAGTCCGCGCCGCCCAGCGATCCCCGTACATTAACACTATCCTACACGCACTAGGGACAATTTTTACATTTACCCAGCCAATTAACCTACATACCTGTACGTCTTGGATTATCTTTGATCGGACCTTACTGGCTTTATCTTGCACTAAACGATATTCACGTTATTCCCTTTATCATGTATCTGTACACTGTGAATGGCTCGATTGCAATCATGTATTGTTTTTCTGCCGTCCGGTTAGCACACAACGAAAGCTTTTCACCGTGCCTCGGTACCTGTGACAATGAACTAAACTGCCCCAATGATTTCATCCTATCTGTGTGGCCCAGCAGATTGTAGGTGATGGGAAATCCAGCCATGGTCATGCTCCAAGTGAGAGAACCTTCTGTTCCTCTTCCTTACTGTACCAATGTTGGCACAGATGTTACTACATCAACGGACAGTGTCACACTAGCACAGTTAATGGCTGGCTCAGTGGCACAGCTGGTAGAGACCCAGGTTCCATCCTGTCCTCAGGTGCTGTCTGTGTGGAGTTTGGATGTTGTCCCTGCGACTGCGTGGGTTTTCTCTGGGTGCGCCGTTTTCCTCTCATCTCAAAGTGCGGGTTTGTAGGTTAATTGGCCTTCTGTAAATTGCCCCTAGTGTGTAGGGAGTGGATGAGAAAGGGAGATGACATAGAACTAGTGTGAACAGGTGATTGATGATCGTTGTGGACTCAGTGGGCTGAGGGGCCTGCTGCCATGCTGTGTCTTTCAAATCAATTATTAGTCTGAAAGAGGGTCCCGACCTGAAACGCTGTTTGTCCAATCCCTCCATCGATCCTGCCTGACCCGCTCAGCTCCTCCAACACTTTGTGTTTGATTTCACAATAACTCAGTTAGGGAATCCACCTCAGAGAAATAATGATTTACAGATGATTTATTAATCATACTCAGTGTCGAATTTCTCTACAGAGCATGGATAACAAAATCTTGAAGTAGTCAGGGTCTGATGTGATGGAGACAGTCTGACCCAGGAGGATCTCGGATCGGGCAAGGGTCAAGTGCCTGTCCTTCCACGTGGTTTAAGTGTGGTCATCTCCAGTCTCAGGATGTCTCCAGCCAGGGGGCTGGGTCGGAGTGAACTCTGTTTCCTGCTGTCACTGAGGCAACAGTTCTGTGCATCACACCGTCCACCCGTGAATGAATGACACTTTATGAATGAATACTTTATGAAAGAATACTTTATAGTCACATGTATCTAGCTTTGTTTTGCATTCAAACTAGGCAGTACACAAGTGTCGCCAACAGTTACAAAAGTACCAAACATCCCTATCGACTGCCTGCTGTCGCCGCAAGTAGCAGCAGGCCCCTCCACCCTCCATTGTTCGCGCCCCAGCCAGGTGCCCTCTTTGCTCTTGGAGTAATTCTGGTCGACGCCATGACTCGGGGCAATCCGGAGCAGTGGTCGAGCCGGTCCATGGTGGGCGAGTCCACCTCTGACGTATGACCCTGGTGGGCAAGTCGGGCCTGCTTACCGGGAGAGTGTATTGTCTATTTGTCTATATTACCTATTGTCCGTTTACTGATGTTACCGAGAACCCAGTATTGCTCACACTCAGCGGCCCTTCATCCATCTCTGATGTACACTGGCCAGACTGGAGATCAGATTTACTGTACTTAAACCAGTACTGTGTTTCCTCAGTCCAGCCCCTCCCACAGTGTGGGCCGAATGTCACTAACAACATTATAATATCGCTGCAGCAAAAACTCTTCACACCAAGCGGCAGTGGGCACGAGATAGTCACCACGGCTTACGGACAAACTTGCATTTCACTCGGCACCTTTAAGGCAGAGAAATGTCCTAAAGCACCACACAGAAGTGTCGAAATCTAAAGCAGGCGCATGATGGGAGGGAAACTTCAGGAAGTGTGGCCGGGAGAGAGGTGTGAGGAGATGTACAGGGAGCAGCATTGCCAGTGATGGAGACTGGTGAGCGGGCGGAGAGGATGAGACCAGTTCAGATCAGGATGGAGAAGAGGCTTGAGTGAGGCACAAACATTATACAACGACAGACCCATCCCCAATACCATACCCCAGCGTTATAGTACCATATACCCATCCACACCAACACTGTACCCCAGTGTTATAATACCACATACCCATCCACACCGACACTGTACCCCAATGTTATAATGCCACAGACCCGTCCCCACTGATACTGTACCCCAGTGTTATAATGCCACAGACCCATCCCCACCAATACTATACCCGTGTAACACAGCGACAGAGCCACTGTTCTGAACACATCGATTTCACGAATGAAATACTTGTTGCTTCTTCTAGAAAATGATTTTTATACCGATCATTCAAGGTGAACACCTACAGTACAAATATACAGGATAACAAAAAGATCACTTGGATTTTAACTAGAAATCTAAAGTCAGTGACATTGACTTGTATAAATAGAAAATTTAATAATCTGATGAAGTCACGGAACAGTGTGGGGAGCCAGGGTGGAGGGGAGTGGGGTGGGGAGTGTGGAGGGGGCAGGGTGGAGGGGAGTGGGGGAGGGGAGTGTGGAGGGGGCAGGGTGGAGGGGAGTGGGGGAGGGGAGTGTGGAGGGGAGTGGGGGAGGGGAGTGTGGGAGGGGAGTGGGGTGGGGGAGGGGAGTGTGGAGGGGGCCGGGTGGAGGGGAGTGTGGAGGGGAGTGGGGGAGGGGAGTGGGGTGGGGGAGGGGAGTGTGGAGGGGGCAGGGTGGAGGGGAGTGGGGGAGGGGAGTGTGGAGGGGAGTGGGGGAGGGGAGGGGAGTGGGGGAGGGGAGTGTGGAGGGGGCAGGGATGAGGTTTGGGCGAGTGCTTGCCCATGTTTCACCAGTCACTGGAACCCCCAGCTTGGGAGGGATTGGCAGCGGAACACGTTGTTCTCTGGGACAAATCTGTGTAGGTGAGAGGTCTGCCCATGAATCAGTTGAGTCAGAAGGCTGGAACTCTACTCACACCTACCGGTGGACTTTTTAACACAGCTAGCTGATGTCTGGACACGTTTGATTCTGGATTTGGATTTACCTTCTTGCTTCCTCTGGACTGGTTGCTCCCAGCCGGAGGTGAGTCTGACCATGAGGAGGCACCCTGCTGGGGCAGTTTCTCTCCCCCCTCCCACCCCGCCCTGAAATGGGTAACTCAGCCCACCCCTAATGCACAAGCCTCACAAATCAGACCCATCTTTGGCACGTTTTGACCCGTTTTTCGCTGACCAAAGACTTCCTCTTCGCCCCCATTACTGTCCTGGGAGTACGATGCACAGTGGTGACCTGAAACATTCTGTCCATTCCCTCCACGGATGCCAACTGACCTGCTGTGTTCCTCCAGCACTTTGTGTTTTGCTTAAGATTCTAGCGTCTGCAGTTCCTCGCGTCTCTGCTGGAAATACATGGACTGGGGAGGTAGGAGGCAGTCACGCCTGTAGATCAAACACAGTCCATGCCCACCCGTCCAGGAGGCGTGGCACTGTCCCCACAGAGATCTCAAGGCAAGCAGCAGCTCTGCTCCCGAGAGACGAGAGGGGGACTATTTCCCCCAGAGGAGGCCACATCCCGCGCCGGGGAGATTCCCAGTGGTGAACCGGCACAGAACGGCCCCAGTGTGGGGACACAGAGGGACAATGTGCATGTCAACGCCAGCCCAGGCACTGAGCCAGCAGCGGACCCTGGGGCGGGGATAGAGTTAGATCTTGGCAACCTGACAATGGAGGCACCTCAATGGTGGCATGTGGAGGTTAGAAGGGCATGTGAGAGGGCGTGCGGTGGGGATGGGCAGTGAAGGAAGTGATGTGGATTTAGAGGAGGGTAATAGTGGAGGGGGTGGAGTGGGGGGTGCTGGGGGAAGGAGTGGGGGAGTGGTGAGGTGAGATGGCGAGGGGTAGGTGAGAGGGCAGAGTAGGGCAGGGGGTGACAGGTGGATGGGAGGGAGGAATGGGGGTGATGGGTGGGAGAGGGCAGGAGTTGGTGAGGAAGGGGTTGGGAAGTGGGGGCCGTTGATGAGTAGGGACTGTGTCAGGGAGTGTGTGGGACTTCCCTGGGCCCAGCTTGGTCTGCGAGACCCCATGCCCCACATCTCCCCCCTCCCACAATGAAGCTGGTTGGGCAGCTGTAGGCTCTGGGTCTCAGTGACCCCTCCCCGGGTTCCTGGGTATGAGCATGGCTCCAATTTTCGCCGCGGTGAGCGGGGGAGGATTCCAGGGTCTGTGAGCCATGGTCCCACCTGCACAGTCCCCACCCCACCGGGACCCTCAACACCCATGGGGAGGGGGAGGGGGTGGATGGGCCGAGCTGGAGCTCAGACCAATCATGGCACACTGGCATGGCACTGAACAAGGTGGGCATGGTGGCAGATGTTGGACAGACAGGTGTTGACACTGCAGAGGTTGATACTGGTAGGTGGTGATACTGAAAGATGTTTACACTGGCACATGTTGATGTTGACGGGACTGCTGTTGATGGAAAATATGTTGATGAGAAATGCTGACTGGACAGATGTTGACTGGACAGATGTTGACTGGACAGATGTTGACTGGACAGATGTTGACTGGACACATGTTGACTGGACAGATGTTGACTGGACAGATATTAATGAGTGTCTGTTGGCCGGTCAGATGCTGACGGGTCAGATGCTGACTGGACAGATTTTTGCGGGACAGATGTGGGCTGGCTCCTCCATTCCTGCTCGGCTTCAGTGTGGATCAGAGTTGGTTTGGTGGCTTCACACGGGCATCGAGAGCTCGTCATATTCATCCAGCCCCTCCTTCTCATCGAACGTGGGCTGTGCGTCATCAGCATCCAGCTGTGGGGGGAAAAGGTGGTAAGTCGAGCGAGGTGGCACGGGGGGGTCACAGGGGGTGGGGGTCACACACGTCCCTCCCTCTGTAACCCCACCTCTGCTTCCATCCGCCACACAGAGTCACACGACACACAAACGGGCCCTTCAGCCTAACTCATCCATGCCAGCCAGAGGCTCCTGCTCTTGACTGATGACACTGTCAACTGTCTCTGTAAACCATACTCACATCTCTGCTGCTCTCACTTCCAACCACAGACGATCATTGGGTCACCTGTGCTAATCTGAGCAGCATCTATTGTCCACCCCCACCCCTCCAACCTTAGTTTGGAGATACAGCACGGAAACAGGCCCTGCAGAAGGGTGGGCAATAAATGCTGCTTTCTCCCCTCTCCCACCGAGTCCACACCAATCATCGATCACCCGTTCAAACCCGTTCAATGTTATCCCACTTTCTCATCCACTCCCTACACTCTCGGGGCAATTTACAGAGGCCAATTAACCTACAAACCCACACATCCTTGGGGATGTGGGAGGAAACCCACGCTATCACAGGGAGAACGTGCACACTCCACACAGACAGCACCCGAGGTCAGGATTGAACCCGGATCTCCAGCGCAGTGAGGCTGCAACTGTACCAGAGTGAGAAGCTCATGGCACTCTTGTTGGATACGGCTGGCATCACCACATTTTGGGTCGAGACCCTTCAAATAGCATCTGCAGTTTCATGTGTCTCCAACATCCTAGTGATACTCTTTTGCAAAATTTTGGACATAACTATAATTAACTTAATGAATTCAGCCTGAGAGCTGTCCCGAACCGAAATGTCACCTATCCATGTCCTCCAGGGATGCTGCCTGACCCGCTGAGTTACTCCAGCACTGTGTGTTCTACACAAGGTGCCAGCCTAGCAGTTCCTTGTGTCTACATCCTGGTGAATCTCTTCTGCACCCCTTCCAACTTAATGACACCCTTCGTTCATCGGCTGAGCGACCAGAACTGCACCTTTACCTAACCCCGTCCCAGTCTACCCCGGGAACACTTACACATTTCAGCTCTCGATCCGTGAAGATCCTGGTGAGTGCGAACATCTTCACGGGAACGGTGAGGATGAGCACGAAGGGAAAAGCGAGTGAGGCCACAGTGGACATGACGGCCCAGAGAATGGCCAGGCAGAAGACCTGGATGATGGTGTACAAGTGCATGCGCAGCGTCTTCACCTGGAATGGAACACAGAGCATAGAACAGTACAGCCCAGGAACAGGCCCTTCAGCCCACAATGTCCGTGCCAAACGTGATGCTAAGACCAACTCTTATCTACCTGCTCATAACCCATATCTCTCCATTCCCTACATATCTAAAAGTCTCTTAAATGTGACCAATGTATCTCCTTCAACCACCGCCCCCAGCAGAATGTTCCAGGCACTCACCACTCTGTGAAAAAAAAACTTGCCCAACACAACTCCTTTAAACTTTCCCACTCTCACCTTAAAGCTATGCCCTCTCGTATTTGATTCTTCTATCATGGGTTAAATGTTCAATCTGTCTACCCTTTCTATGCCTCTCAAAATTTTATACACCTCCATCAGGTTTCCCTGAAACCTCTGGCGTTCCAAGTCTGAATCACTTCTGATACAAAAAAATAATCCACGTCTGTCCAACGTCACCCTGTCGCCAATACCTCCAAATCTAGGCAACGTTCCGGTAAACCTCCTCTGCACCCTTTCTAAAGCTTCCACATCCTTCCTGCAATGGGGCGACCGGAATTGCATATTCCAAATGTGGCCAAACAATGTCCTATAAAGCTGCATCATAACTTCCTGACACTTGTACTGAATGACCAATGAAGGTAAGCATACCGTATGCCTTCTTTACCACTTTATCTACTTGTGTTGCCACTTTCAGGAAGTTAATCCCTAAGATCCCTCAGTACGTCAATGCTGTTAAGGATTATGCCAATAGTTGTCCATTTCCCCTGTACATTCGATGTACCAAGGTGCAATGCCTTACGCTTGGTTGGACTCGAGATTGGATCCTCCATATCTCAGCCCATTTCCGTAGATGACCTGCACCCCGCTGTATACTCTGACAGCCTTCCTCACAGTCCATGACTCATTGGTCAGTTGGCGACCGGCCAGGCCGTGAGATCCTGGCGCTCATCATAAGGTCATAGGAGCAGAATTAGGCCACTCAGCCCATCCAGTCTACTCTGCTATTCGATCATGGCTGATCTATCTTTCCCTCTCAACCCCATTCTCCTGCCTTCTCCCCATAACCTTTGACACCCTTAGTCAAGAATCTGTCAATCTCTGCTTTAAAAATACCCATTGCCTTGGCCTCCACAGCCATCTGTGGCAATGAATTCCACAGATTCACCAACCTCTGTCTAAAGAAATTCCTCCTCCTCTCGCCTCTAAAGGCATGTCCCTTTATTCTGAGGATGCCCACTCGGTGCCCACTGTGCGCAGGGACTCACCTTGCGCACGTACACGTGGTCGGGGTGGTGCTTGGACGGCATCAGCAGCAGCTGGATCCGCTCGTACAGCTCGATGCCGTTCAGCGACGTCACGCCCATGTACAGGAAGATCCCAAAGAGCACGGCCAGCGGGATCTTACGCAGGAGGTCCCCGATCACGATGGATAGGCCTGCGGGCAGATGAGGCACGGAGTTCACACACGGGCAGGGAACGGGCTCGGCAACTGAGAACTGTACGCTGGCGCAGCGGGAGAGTTGCTGCCTCACAGCGCCAGAGACCCAGGCTGGATCCTGACTACGGGTGTTGTCTGTACAGAGTTTGTACGTACAGAATTCGTATGACTTTTCTCCGGAAAGCTCTCGTTTCCTCCCACACTCCAAAGATACTGTATACAGGTTTGTAGGGTAATTGGCTTCTGTAAAGATTGTAAATTGTCTCTAGTATGTGTAGGAAAGTGTTAATGTACGGGGGGATCACTGGTCGGCACGGGCTCTCTGGGCCAAAGGACCTGCTTCTGAGTTGTATCTCTAAACTAAACTAAGGAGGTGGTTGAGATGGAGGTGCATTGGTACCAGTACGGGAGGTGGAATGGTGACGGGAAGGGAACTGCATTGGTGCCGCTGCAGAGCGACTGCACGAGTGGGGCAAGTGGGCTGCCACTTACCCACCAGGACGGCAACCACCAGCCCTGTCACCCGCTGCTCCTTGACCTCCGCGATCTTGGGCTTGTCTCCGGGGGCCACGGACTTGCTCATGACGGTGAGCGCGTTGACGTGGGTGACGGTGCGGACGGTGGCGGCAGCGAGCCAGGGCAGCCCGAACAAGGCCGCCACCCCTCCCGAGCCCACGATGATCAGCAGGTCCAGGTGGAAGCCCGAGCCCTTGGTCAACATCCGCTCCTTCTTGCTGATGATCAGTCTGTGGGGCACCAAGTCTGGGTTAGGCAATGGGACAGGAGTCCACCAGGGTACCAACCAAACCGACTTTCCCCACTGACCCTCCCCTCCGATCCTTCTCCTCCCCACCAACCCTCCCCTCTGACTGTTCCCTCCCCACCTCTCCCTGCCCACTGACCCCACCGCTTCCCATTCACCTTTCCCTACCGATCCTTCCCACCCACCCACCGATCCTGTCCACCGACCCCACCCACCCGACCAACAACCCTCCACTCTGACTGTCCCCTCTCTCCGCTCTGCCAACCCTTTCCCACTAACTCTCCAGTCCGACCAACCCTTCCAATGTGGGCCATTTCATCTGTCACTGTAACACTACATTCTGCACTCTGGTATTTTTCTTTCACTACCTGTTGCACTTGTGTATGGCCTGATCATACTCATGGAGAGTATGATTTGATTGGATCGCACGTAAACAAATCTTTTCACTGTATCACGGTACAGCAATAAACTGATAGCAAATGGCCAAAGAGACCACTGACCACTCTGTTGACCTTTGGGCCTTAGGGGCGTGCGACGGTCAAAGCTCCAGCACAGGGCCACACAACACGTTTCCCACGCACCCTCTCCACACGTAGATGGAGAGAGGGAGAGAGGGATCTCCATCTGCTCTCTGGAGCAGCCCTGATGGATGGGCCTGTCGACACACCCTTCCACTGACTGGTCCAGACAACCTATCCTGTGTCAGCACCAACTCCTGGTCACAGAGTACTCACGTTGTGATCATGGTCTCCATAAAGATGAGGATGAAGACAAGAATGGCTGGAATGACGCTGGCAAACATCATCCAGATGGGAAAATCACCGTCCTTCCCGAGAGGATTAATAAACCAGCCGCGCTTATCCGGCGAGGTAACGGACAGACCGTTGGGAACGCTCAGTTTCTGCAGGAAAGACACAAAGACCACAAGGAGTTAAATGGCCACACCGCAGTCAAAAGCAATCGATCGATGACAACCAACTCTTCCTTCATCCCAAGACAAACATCTCAGACATGGCCCGATTCAGAGTAAACGCCCCTCTACACAATCCCATCTAGCACAACATCCCAACGAGCAATAGAGGCTCACGGCACGGACACTGGCCCTTAGGCCCAACTCGTACGTAACAACCAAGATGCCCCATCTAAGTTAGTCACATTTACTTGCACTTGATCCATATCCCTCCCAATCTTTCTATCCATGTAGTTGTCCAAAAGTCCCTTTAAATGTTGTTATTGTACCTGCCTCAACTACCTCCTCTGGCAAATCGTCCCATATACCCACCACCCTCTGAGTGCACATGCTGCTCAGTAGGTTCCTATTACACAAGGATTGGGGCATGTCAGGCCAAAGGGTTCGCTTCTTCAATGTTTGAGTCGATGACATTATATTACATCACCCATACTCTTACATCCCGTGAAAGACATTTTGTCTCATAGTTACAGTGAAGAGTTGGGGAAAAGGGGGGGGGGGGGTGAGAGGGTAATGCACAGAGTTAGTCTCCCACCTGGGTGTAGGTCTCCTGGATGAAATAATCCATCAGCACCATGATGAGGATCGCTATGGGAACACCAAAATCCCCAATCACTCGTCGGACCTGCAACACAATTGATCACGTTTTGAAAATTCTGTCAGACATTACATAACACCAAGCGATCGATGTGCTGAACACTTGCGCTCGATCTGTTCAAGCCTGCTGGATCTCCTGGTTGCCAACCATTTTAACTTATTTTCCCATTCCCACAACGAACTTTCTGGCCTGGGTCTCCTCCGTTACCAGCGTGAAGCCACACACAAACTGGAGGAACAGCACCTCATATTCCACTTGGGTAGCTTACAACCCAACCGCATGAACAGTAAATTCTCCAATTTCAAGTAATACTCCCCTAACTCCACCTCTTTTTCACCTGCCCCGACATCTCATCTCTCCCACCATTTCCAACCACCCAGTCACCTTGCTCCTTTCCCTTGCTCTGTACCCTCATGTCCCAACTCCACTCTACGGGTGTCAGAGGTTATAGTGAAAAGGCATGAGAATGGGGTTTGGAGGGAGAGATAGATCAGCCATGATTTAATGGCAGAGTAGACGATGGGCCGAATGGCCTAATTCTGCTCCTATCACTTATGACCTTATGAACTCTGTCCCATTCCCTTTTATCCCCTCTTCCCTTCCCCCGTCCCATTCCACCCATATCCCTCCCTCCAGCTTTACATTTCACTCCTTATCTGACACTCATTTGTCTCCTTTTCACCTTCAGCCCTTTGTCACTTACTCCATCCATCTGCCAATCACCACCCTCACCTGTATCCACCAATCATTTACCCGGCTTTCTCCTGCTCCCACCTCTCTTTTCCAGTTTTCTCCCCCTACTCCATCAGTCTGAAGAAAGGTCCCGACCCAAAATGTCGTCCACAGTTGCTGCCTGACCTCCTGAGTTCCACCGGCACTTTGTGTTTTGCTCAAGATTCCAGCATCTACAGTCTCCTGTCTCCAGATAACATTATTCTGGTTTCAGCTCCTGTGAAGCTGTTGATCTTCAGAAGCCATGACCACCGACTGTGACACTAGGGGCAGTTAGGAGGCACTTTGCCAGGTGCGTTCTTCCAATCTAGGGCTCATCAGGAGATACGGTAGGTTTAAGGAGAGGGGAGAAAGAATAAATAGGAACCTGAGGGCAACTTTTTTATACATAGGGTGGTGGGTATATGCCAGAGGAGGTAGTTGAGGCAGGTACTATCACAACATTTAAAAAACATTTGGACATGTCCATGGATAGGATAGGTTTACAGGGATATGGGCAGGTGGGACTAGTGTAGATGGGGCATGCTGGTTGACATGGGCAAGATGGGCTGAAGGACCTGTTTCCACCCTGTATGACTCTCTGACAAGGTACTGCAGATGTTGGTTTACAAATAAAAGGAACAAAGTGCTGGAGTAACTCGGCGGGTCAGGAGCAGGGATGGAACGACTGTGAGAGGGAACGGACAGGAAGAGTGACTCTTGGGACCTCAGTGGCGACACTTACTCTCCCGGGGAAGAAGCGACTGTTCTTGAACTTGCGCAGGAAGAAGGCGATGAAGAAGGTGCCAGCCATGAGGACCAGCGACAGCAGCGAGGTGTTGGGCTCTCCCGTCCGCTTCACAACCCCTCTCGTATCGTTGCCAGGGTTTGGCGGGATGAAGGAGAGGATGGTTTCATTCAGGGTGCTGTTGGAGCAGCCACGGAGAGGATGATCCTTGAAAATCTGTAACAACACGAGACAGAGGTTTCCCCAGAGTCATAAAGTGACTCACATCAACATCATCCTGCACTGAATGCTGCCTGGATTGGAGGGTATTAACTACAGGAGAGGTTGGATAAATTTGGATTATTTCCTCTGAAACCTCATGGTTGAGAGGAGACCTGGTAAAACATCGGACAGTTCAGCACAAGAACAGGTCCGTCGGCCCGCATTTATATAACATATAACAACTACAGCATGGAAACAGGCCTGTCCGGCCCTACCAGTCCACGCCGACCATTCTCCCTGACCTAGTCTCATCTACCTGCACTCAGACCATAACCCTCTAATCCCCTCTTATCCATATACCTATCCAATTTACTCTTAAATAATAAAATCGAGCCGGCCTCCACCACTTCCACCGGAAGCCCATTCCATACAGCCACAACCCTCTGAGTAAAGAAGTTCCCCCTCATGTTACCCCTAAACCTTTGTCCCTCAATTCTGAAGCTATGTCCCCTTGTTGGAATCTTCCCCACTCTCAAAGGGAAAAGCCTACCCACGTCAACTCTGTCCGTCCCTCTCAAAATTTTAAAAACCTCTATCAAATCCCCCCTCAACCTTCTACGCTCCAAAGAATAAAGACCCAACCTGTTCAACCTCTCTCTGTAGCCTAAGTGCTGAAACCCAGGCAACATTCTAATAAATCTCCTCTGTACCCTCTCCATTTTGTCGACATCCTTCCTATAATTTGGCGACCAGAACTGCACACCATACTCCAGATTCGGCCTCACCAATGCCCTGTACAATTTCAACATTACATCCCAACTTCTATACTCGATGCTCTGATTTATAAAGGCAAGCATACCAAACGCCTTCTTCACCACCCTATCCACATGAGATTCCACCTTCAGGGAACAATGCACAGTTATTCCCAGATCCCTCTGTTCCACTGCATTCCTCAATTCCCTACCATTTACCCTGTACGTCCTATTTTGATTTGTCCTACCAAAATGCAGCACCTCACACTTATCAGCATTAAACTCCATCTGCCATCTTTCAGCCCACCCTTCCAAAAGGCCCAAGTCTCTCTGTAGACTTTGAAAATCTACCTCACTATCAACTACTCCACCTATCTTAGTATCATCTGCATATTTACTAATCCAATTTGCCACACCATCATCCAGATCATTAATGTAAATGACAAACAACAGTGGACCCAACACAGATCCTTGGGGCACTCCACTAGACACTGGCCTCCAACCTGACATACAATTGTCAACCGTTACCCTCTGGTATCTCCCATTCAGCCATTGTTGAATCCATCTTGCAACCTCACTATTAATACCCAACGATTTAACCTTCTTAATCAACCTTCCATGTGGAACCTTGTCAAATGCCTTACTGAAGTCCATATAGACAACATCCACAGCCTTGCCCTTATCAATTTCCCTGGTAACCTCTTCAAAAAATTCAAGAAGATTAGTCAAACATGACCTTCCAGGCACAAATCCATGTTGACTGTTTCTAATCAGGCCTTGATTATCCAAATAATTATATATATTGTCCCTAAGTATCTTTTCCATTAATTTTCCCACCACAGACGTCAAACTAATAGGTCTATAATTGCTAGGTTTACTTTTAGAACCTTTTTTAAACAAAGGCACAACATGCGCAATGCGCCAATCTTCCGGCACCATCCCTGTTTCTAATGACGTTTGAAATATTTCCGTCATAGCCCCTGCTATTTCTGCACTAACTTCCCTCAATGTCCTAGGGAATATCCTATCAGGACCTGGAGACTTATCCACTTTTATATTCTTCAAAAGTGTCCGTACCTCCTCTTCTTTAATCCTCCTAATTTCCATCACTACTCTACTTGTTTCGCTTACCTCACATAATTCAATATCCTTCTCCTCGGTAAATACCGAAGAAAAGAAATTGTTTAATATCTCCCCCATTTCTTCCGGCTCAGCACATAGCTGTCCACTCTGACTCTCTAATGGACCAATTTTATCCCTCACTATCCTTTTGCTATTGACATATCTGTAGAACCCCTTGGGGTTTACTTTTACATTACTTGCCAAAGCAGCCTCATATCTTTTTTTCGCTTTTCTAATTTCCTTTTTAAGATTCCTTTTACATTCTTTATATTCCTCAAGAACCTCATTTACTCCCTGCCGCTTATATTTATTGTATATCTCCCTCTTTTTCCGAACCAAGTGTCCAATCTCCCTGGAAAACCACGGCTCTTTCAAATTATTATTCTTTCCTTTCCACCGAACAGGGACATAAAGACTCTGTACTCTCAAAATTTCACCTTTAAATATCCTCCATTTCTCTATTATATCCTTTTCATAAAACAACAATTTCCATTTCACTCCTTTTAAATCCTTTCTCATCTCCTCAAAATTAGCCTTTCTCCAATCCAAAATCTCAACCCTTGGTCCAGATTTGACCTTCTCCATAATGATATTGAAACTAATGGCATTATGATCACTAGACCCAAAGTGCTCCTCAACACATACCTCCGTCACCTGACCCATCTCATTTCCTAACAGGAGGTCCAACACTGCCCCTTCTCTGGTAGGCACCTCAACGTATTGCTGCAAAAAACTATCCTGCACACATTTTACAAACTCCAAACCATCCAGCCCTTTAACAGAATGTGATTCCCAGTCTATATACGGAAAATTGAAATCACCCACAATCACCACTCTGTGCTTACTACTAATATCTGCTATCTCCTTATATATTTGCTCTTCCAATTCTCGTTCCCTATTTGGCGGTCTATAATACACCCCTATAAGTGTTGCTAAACCTTTCTCATTTCTGAGTTCCACCCAAACAGCCTCCTTAATCGAGCCTTCTAGTCTGTCCTGCCAAAGCACTGCTGTGATATCCTCCCTGACAAGCAATGCAACACCCCCACCTCTTGCCCCTCCGATTCTATCACATCTGAAACAATGAAATCCTGGAATATTTAATTGCCAATCGCAACCCTCCTGCAACCATGTTTCACTGATCGCCACATCATCATACTTCCAGATGTCAATCCAGGCTCTAAGCTCATCCACCTTTCTTACAATGCTCCTAGCATTAAAATATACACATTTAAGGGACCCATCATTTCTTATTCTCAGTTTATTTCTTTTCCCTTCTTTCTCTCCTACATATTGGGTCTGAGTGTTTCCCTTTTCTGCCTCCTGCCTCACACACTGCCTATTAGCTATCTGTGTTTGAGTCCCTCCCCCCAACCGTACTAGTTTAAAGTCTCCGCAGTTATTTTAGCAAATCTCCCCGCCAGGATATTGGTTCCCCTCGGGTTCAGATGCAACCCGTCCTTTTTGTACAGGTCATACTTCCCCCAGAAGAGGTCCCAATGATCCAGAAACTTGAAACCCTGCTCCCTGCACCAGTTCCTCAGCCACGTATTTATCCTCCACCTCACTCCATTCCTATTCTCACTATCGCGTGGCACAGGCAGTAAGCCTGAGATTATTACTTTGGAAGTCCTTTTTTTTAACTCTCTTCCTAGCCCCCTGAATTCTCCTTTCAGGACCTCTTCCCTTATCCTACCTATATTGTTGGTACCTATATGTACCACGACCTCTGGCTCCTCTCCCTCCCCTTTCAGGATATCCTGGACACGCTCAGACACATCCCGGACACCGGCACCAGGGAGGCAAACCACCATCCGGGTCTCCCGACTGCGTCCACAGAAACGCCTATCTGACCCCCTCACTATAGAGTCCCCTATTACTACTGCTCTCCTCTTCCTTTCCCTACCCTTCTGAGCAACAGGGCCGGACTCCTTGCCAGAGGCCCGGGCACCGTCGTTGCCCCCAGGTAGGCTGTCCCCCCCAACAGTACTTAAACAGGAGTACTTATTTCCAAGGGGTACAGCCACCGGGGTACTCCCTAGTCCCTGCCTCTGTTCCTTGCCCCCCCTAACAGTGACCCACTTATCTACCTCCCGTGGTCTAGGAGTGACCACCTCTCTGTAACTCCTATCTATAACCTCCTCACTCTCCCTGATCAGACGGAGGTCATCAATCTGCCGCTCCAGGTTCCTAATACGGTCCCTTAGGAGCCCCATCTCGTCACACCTGGCGCAGATGTGGATGTCTGGAAGACTATCAGACTCCCAGATTCCCCACATCCGACACCTAGAAAAAAAACTGCCCTGGCAGTCATACTCTCCAAACAAAGCCCCGCTTTTGTTTACTAAGCCTACCGCCCGGCCGCTACTCCAACCGCTGCAACCGCCCACCCAAAAGAACTGAGTGATCTCCTGGGAGAGGCGAAAAACCGGATAAAAAACCCAGGCCAATTTGGGAAAAAATCCGGGAAATTCCTCTCCGACCCCAAGCTAGGCGATCGAAACTAGTCCGGGAGATCACACAGGTCTTACTCCTTACTATCCCCACACAATCCCCACACAATCCCCACACACTACTCCCTAAGCAACACAGCTTGGTGCTGCTTGCTGCTGCTTGCTACTGCTGCTTGCTACTGCTGCTGCTACTGCTGATTGCTGCTGCTACTGCTGATTGCTGCTGCTACTGCTGATTGCAATGGAGATGCGACCCTTTCCGAGTCGTAACTCCGTTTGCGCTAAAAAAAAAATATTTAAACGCGGGGCCTTCCATCGCCCGCGGGGCCTTCCATCGCCCGGTGAGGCTTGGCCGCTGGACTTAACAGTGCCCGGTGCGGCTCAGCCTCGGGGCCTTCCATCGCCCAGTACGGCCGCGGGACGGTTCAGCGCCAGGTGCGGCTCGGCCGCGGGGCCTTCCATCGCCCGGTACGGCCGCGGGACGGTTCAGCGCCAGGTGCGGCTCGGCCGCGGGGCCTTCCATCGCCTGGCTCGGCTCGGCCGCGGGACTTTACATCACTGGTGCGGCTCGTCCGCGGGGCCTTCCATCGCCCGGCGCGGCTCGGCCGCGGGACTTTACATCACTGGTGTGGCTCGTCCGCGGGGCCTTCCATCGCCCGGCGCGGCTCGGCCGCGGGACTTTACATCACTGGTGCAGCTCGACCGCGGGACTTTACATCACTGGTGCGGCTCGGCCGCGGGGCCTTCCATTGCCCGGCGCGGCTCGGCCACGGGACTTAGCTGCGCACGGTACGGCCGCGGGGCCTTCCATCGCCCGGCTCGGTCGCGGGATATTTCAGCGCCCAGTGCGGCTCGGCCGCGGGGACTTGGGTGTGGGGAAGAGAGCGGAAGTTTTGTTGCCTCCATCACAGTGAGGGGGTGTTTGGAGTCACTGTGATGGATGTTTGTGTTGGGGTTATGTGTCTTGTGTTTCTTTTTTTTGTGTGACTGCTGGTAACGTAATTTCGTTCGGTACCTCGGTACCGAATGACAAATAAAGCTCTGTATTCTGTATTGTCTGTGCTGTACATGATGCCAAGACCAGCACTTATTTACCTGTACATAATCCACATCCCTCCATTCCCTGCAGATCCATGCGCCAATCCAAAAGTCTCATAAATTAACGTTTCTACATCCACCACCACCCCTAGCAGCGGGTTCCAGACACTCACCACGAGGTGTGTAAAAAACCATGCCCTGCACAAATCCTAAATGAATATGGATCACAGGCAGGCAGAAAAAGGAAAAGATTAATTTGGCATCATTATTGACAGTCACTATGACCCGAATGGTACGTTTCTATTCTATGGTGTTCTATGTATGAGAGGCATAGATAGTCAGAATCATTTTCCCGTGGGTGAAAATGTCAGACTGGAGGGCATCGTTTTAAGGTCAGAGGGGGTAAGTTAATAAGAGATATACATGGCAAGTTCTTTTTACACACAGAGAATGGTGGAGAACGCTCTCTGGTGAAGAGAGTAGAGGCAGAAACAACAATGGTGTTTAAGAAGCTTTTAGATAGGCATATGTTTCCACTAGTGGGAGAGTCTCGGACTAGAGGTCATAGCCTCAGAATTAAAGGACGTTCTTTTAGGAAGGAGATAAGGAGAAATTTCTGTAGTCAGAGGGTGTGAATCTGTGGAATTCATTGCCACATAAGGATGTGGAGGTAAAGTCAGTAGATATATTCAAGGCAGAGATAGATTCTTGATTAGTACGGGTGTCAGAGGTTAAGGGGAGAAGGCAGGAGAATGGGGTTAGGAGGGAGAGATGGATCAGCCATGATTGAATGGCGGAATAGACTTGATGGGCCAAATGGCCTAATTCTACTATCGCATGATCTTATGATGGATATGCAGGGAATAGAGGGATCACATACAGGCTGAGGAAATTAGTTTTATAGACACAGAGTGGAAACAGGCCCTTTGGCCCACTGAGTCTACACCGACCTCGATCACCCATACACTAGTTCTATCCTAGACACTAATGGCAATTTACAGAAGCCAATTAATTTACAAGCATGCACGTCTTAAGACTGTGGGTGGAAACTGGAGTACCAAGAGAAAACCCACGCGGTCACAGGGAGAACATCCAAACTCTGTACAGACAGCACCCGAGGTCAGGATTGAACCCAGATCTCTGGCGCTGTGAGGCAACAACTCTACCGCTGCGCCACCGTGCTGCCCATGGCCGACAGACATTGTGAATGGAAGAGACTGTTCCTGAGCTGTGCTGTTCTACGTAATGCATTATAATTCTGTTCACCAAACACAATCATACACCGCCAATCACCTGTGGAGGGAATGGATGGACGATGTTTCGGGTTGGGTCAGACTGACCCTTTTCTGAAGAAAGATCCTGACCAGAAACATCATCTGTTCATTCCCTCCACAGATGCTGCCTGACACGCTGAGTTCCTCCAGCAAATTGTTTTTGTTCCAGATTCCAGATTAAGTTTAAATTGAGGAGAGATTTAAAAGGGACATTCGGGGCAACTTTTTTTTAACTTACAGTAGCCCATATCTGGAATAAGCTGCCAGAGGAAGCTATAGAAGCAGGTACAATTATGACTTTAGAAAGACATTTGAACAGATATATGGCAGGAAGGGATAAGAGGGCTTTGGGAGAAATGCGGGCAAATGAGACCTGCCTAGTATGACAATATGGTTGGCATGGATAAGGTGGGCCGAAGGGTGTTTCCGTGCTGCACACTCTATGACTATTGCTCCATGCTGTGACTATGAGAATAACCTGTGTTTGCAGAGCTAATTACTGTTTAGTTTAGTGGAACAGCATGAAAACAGGCCCTTCGGCCCACTGAGTCCATGTTGACCATTAGTTACCTGTTCACACTGGTTCTGTGTTGTCCCACTTTCTCATCCACTCCCTACACACGAGGGGCAACTTGGAGACCAATTAACCTATTTGCTCTGCACATCCAGAGAATATTACTCAGCCAGAGTATGAGAAAATTACTTTATTGATCTGGCACAGATTATTACTGTCTGAGTGTAGGCATTATTACTCCGTGCTCTGGGTCTGCAGAGATTATTGCCGCCTGAGTGTGGGACCATTATTACTCCATGGTCTGCATCTGCAGACATTATTACTGTCTGAATGCAGACATTTACTCATGCTCTAGCTCTGCAGATTATTACTGTCTTTGAGTGCAGGCATTATTGCTCCCATTTTGGCTCTGCAGAGATTATTACTGTCTGAGTGTGGGCATTATTACTCCGTGGTCTGTGTCTGCTGAGATTATTGATTTGTAGACATTACCTTTACTAGCTTGTAGAATGTTTCATAAATAAATATTATTGAGATGAGGAAAGCAAAGATTTCTTGGGTGAAGCGGGAGATGAACCGCACGAGGAAGGAGCCTTCAAAGGCCACGATCAGCAACACGATGGCGATCAACCAGAACCCGATCCACACTCGGCCGGTCAGATAGTCCATTTTGTTCGAGCTGCAAAACTGGTAAAAGAGAAAGGATTAACTGAAGGCACCGAAGAATCAGACAGGGAGGTGAAACCGCTGCACCCTGTCTGGCTTCATCCAGGATTCCCGAGTTCACACACTCGTCCCCACTGGTTTGCTCACTGCTATCGTCCGGCAGGAGGTACCGAAGCCTGAGGTCGCATAACACCAGCTTCAGGAACAGCTACTTCCCTGCAACCATCAAGTTTGTGAACCGACCGGCACAACCCTAATCCTACCTCTTGCACTATCGTTGACTTTTCTAATTGTCTTTTGTGCAATTTGTTTTGGGCGACAGTGTTTTGGCCTTCCAGCGCCAAGTAGCTAAACAGTAGCTACTTTCCTGCAACCATCAGGTTCTTGAACTGACCCCCAAAACTGTGATCCTCCCTCGGCAACGGAACATCAACGACCACCCCTTGCACTAACATGGACTTGAAGTTTAGTTTATTGTCACGTGTATTGAGGTACAGTGAAAAGCTTTTGCTGAGTGCTAACTTGTTTTTCTGATTGTGTTTGTGCAAATATCACGATTTTTGCAACGTTTTTTTTCTTTTTACTGTCTTGCATATGTGTAATTTATATATAATTGAAGTGCAATATAGTTTTTGTGCGTTGTTTGTGTCCACGTGTCTGTGATGCCACGACAAGCATGTTTTTCAGTGCACATCTTTCAGTCCAGCATCTGCAGTTCCTGTGTCTATCAGATGCAGAGAACTTATATCAGAGCGAGACACCAGCCCAAGCAGCACACTCACCTTAAAGAAAGCTTCTTCAAATACAAGCAGTGGGCCGGAAAACCCCACAATCAGCAGTGGCTGGGCGCCCAGCAGACCAAAGATGATCATCTGTATGGCGGTTGAAATGATCAGCTCCGAGACACCAATCAAACCCATGGTCTTCTCCCCTGAAACACAAAGTTAGTCACTGCTACGCTGGTAAATGAGGCTCAGTACAATCATATTGGGCACTGCAAGGCAGAGGTAGCCTTTCCTGGAAGACGCCATGGCCACCTGCAGGCTTCCCAGACTCGCATGCCATCCAAGATGGCAGAATGGACTAGTCCCATTTGCCTGCATTTGGCCCATACCCCTCTAAACCCTTGCTTATCCATACATCAGTACAAATGTCTTTTAAAAGCCATAATTGTTTCTGCCTCTATAGCTTCCTGACAATTCATTTCAGATACGGACTACCCTCTGCCCCTTAGGTCTCTCTTAAACCTCTCTCACCTTCAGCCTAATCCCTCTAGTTTTACAATTTTCTACCCGGGGAAAAAGACTGCGAGTGTTCACTTTATCCAAGCCCCTCGTGATCTTGTACAAGCTCAGCCTCCTACACTCCCAGCCAGTCCATACTCTCCCTATAACTCAATCCCGCAAGCCCAGGCAACATTCTGGTGAATCTCTTTTGCACTCTTTCCAACGTAAAGACGTTCTTCCCATAGAGGGGTGACCAGAACTGCATACAGTACTCCAAGTGTGGTCTCACCAATGACTTGTACAGTGTATCATGTTGTCTCAACATTTGTGCTAAATACCCTTTCCAATGAAGGCAAGCATGCCATACGTCTTCTTCACTACCCTGTCCATCTGACTTGCCGCTTTTTGGGGAACCGTGCACCTGCACTCCCTATCTCTATGTTCCTCAACACTCTTCAGGATTCTACCATTTATCGTGTTAGTTTCTTACCAAACCTGGTCTCTTACCGAGTAGTCCTCCGAAGGTGATGGCTGGAGAAAGGGCTGCGAAGTAAATGAAGATGATGGCAGCCATGCACTGTGGGTTCAGCGCATCCTTGAAATCACTCAGGTACTGAGGATACCTGCGGGCGGCGTCCCGAATCACTCCGCCAAATAGTTTCCCCGTCCGCCTCAGAGGGTCCTCCTCATCCAGCCTCTTGGGCTTCAGGAGAGCTGTGATGAGGAAGGCAAAGTTAGAGGAAATCAGAACCTAGATACAACGTGCTGGAGTAACTCGGCGGGCAGGTAGCATTTCTGGAGAAAAGGAGCAGATGATGTTTCGGGTCGGGACTCTTCTTCAGACTCAGAAGGGTCAGTCTGAAGAAGGGTCCCGACCTAAAATGTCACCAATTCCTTTTCTCCAGAGATGCTTCCTGACCCACTGAGTTACTCTGGTAATTTGTGTCTATCTTCAGTGTAAACCAGCATCTGCAGTTCCTTCTTTGGACTGAGAGTCAGGGGTGATGTGAGTTGTCTGCTTTTGTCCCATATAGTTCTCTAAACCTTTCCTATTAATGCACATGATCTGGCCTCCATCACCCAGGGGGGCAACGAATTCCAGAGATTCGCCACTCTGAGGAAATTTTAAATGTTGTTATTGCACCTGCCTCAACTAACTGATTAGTAAGGGTGTCAGGGATTATGGGGCGAAGGCAGGGGAATGGAGTTGAGAGGGAAGGATAGATCAGCAATGATTGAATGGCGGAGTAGACACCATGGGCCGAATGGCCTAACTTTGTTTCTAAAACTTATGAATCTCCTCTGGCAGCTCGTTCCACGTGGCCGAGTTCGACAGAAGGGCCTGTTTCGTCCAAATGGGCTTTGAACGACTGAGTAGCTTCCACTGGTCCTGTTGTCTTGTGGTCCTGCATTGACTACTCTTGGTGGGCAGCACAGTGGCGCAACAGTAGAGTTACTGCCTTACAGCGCCAGAGACCCAGGTTCGATCCTGACCTCGGGTGCTGTCTGCTGTCTGCAGATTGTATGTTCTCCTTGTGACCGCGTGGGTCATCTCCGGGTGCCCCGGTTTCCTTCCACACTCCAAAACTGTACAGGTTTATAGATTAATTAGCCTCCGTAAATTGTCCCTAGTGTGTAGGATTGAACTGGTGTATGGGGGATCGTTGGACAACATAGACTCGGTGGGCCAAAGGGCCTCTTTCCACAAGGTATTTCTATACTAAACTAAAAGCTCGAGAGGGAGACAAGCCTGGCCAGAGTCAGGAGGTCAGGGATCATTGAAGGGCAGGAAGGAGCAGAGACAGTGAGAGGTGTGGCGAGGGGTTTGGTCAGCTGCCCACCTCTCTCCTCCTGACTCTTCACTTCCTTGGATTGCACCCGCTCCTCTTTCGCCTGCCTCTTCTTCAGCATCTTGCGCTGGAACTGGGCGACGGAGAGCAGCAGCTCCTCCCCGGGGACGTCGGATGGCGGGATCACGATGCTGCTGTCCAGGAACTCGTTGATGGCGTTCAGCAAGTCGTTGCGGTCATCTGCCTGGTAGGCCGCCCGGTGGAAGTTCTGTAGGACAGGAGCAGAGTGAGGCTTCCAAAACCGTACAGGCGGTGGTGGCTGGAGGGATATTCAAAGGGGGAGATGGAGGAAGGGGATCCGAAAGGCAGTGAGGGCGAGTGAAGGAGAGAATCCGAAGAGCAGGGGAATTCAAGTTAAGCTGGAAAGAGCGGAGAGAAGATTTACGGGGATATTGTCAAGGCTCGAAGGCCTGAGCTACAGAGAGAGGTTAGACAGTCTTAATTCCTTGGAGTCTCAAGAGACTGAGAGGTGTACAATATCACGAGGGGAATAGATAGGTTGAATGCACAGTCTTTCCTCCAGAATCTGGGACTCAAGAAGCAGAGGGCATACATTTAATAGGAATCAGAGGGGCAACTTTTTCACACAGAAGTTGGTGGGTATATGGAATGAGCTGTCAAATGCAGGGATACAGGTCATGCAGACAATTGTGAATCTGTGGAATTCTCTGCCACAGAAGGCAGTGGTGGCCAATTCACTGGATGTTTTTGAGAGAGAGTTAGATGTAGGTCTTAGGGCTACCGGAATCAAGGGATATGGGAAGAAAGCAGGAACGGGGTACTGATTTCAGATGATCAGCCATGATCACTCCTGCACCTATTTTCTATGTTTCCAATAACAATGTTTAAAAGACAGCTACATAGATAGGAACGGTTTAGAGGGGTATAGAGCAAACGCGGGCAGATGGGATTATCTTAGATGGGTCATCTTTGTTGGTATGGAGGAGTTGGGCTGAAGGGCCTTTTTCCGTGCTGTATGACTCGATAAGACTTCCCCAATCAAAGCAAGGATATCTGTGAGGAAGAGGCACAATCCTGGTGAACAGAGGAGGTGAAAGATGCTTTTAAATTGAAGAGTCTGGAATACAAAGTGGCAAGGGATGTGGTCTTCCTGAGGACTGGAATGTTTTTAGCAGCAAAAGAATAAAAAGATCAAAAGTGAGAAAATGACACTTGCATGCAGTACAAATACAAATAATAAAGGTTGCTCTGGATATATAAACGGGAAGAGGGTACTTAAAGTTAGTGCAGCCTCTGGAGAGCAAGGTCAGTGAATTAACAACAGTAAATATTATGTTAATGTTAAATAAATATTCACGTCAATCTTCACCGTGGAAGAGTCATAGGGTCATAGAAAGTCATGGAGCAATAGAAACTCCTAGTCGTGCAGCAGGGAAACAGGTTCTTCGGCCCAGCTTGTTCATGCAGACTAAGGTGCCCCATCTACACTAGTTCCACCTTACCGTCTTTGACCCATATCCCTCCAAACCTTTCCTATCCATGTACCTGTCCTAATGTCAGATGGACTAGTTTCTAATAACGCGATAGAACTTACAAAAAGTGCCAATCCCAAGGGATAAAGTATTGGACACATTCAGGGAGCTAAAGATGGACTGATTTTAAAGGAAGAGGCTGCAGAGATAATGGACCCATTGGTTGTAATTATTCTTAACTCAAAACTCCAGGAGGGAACCAGAAGATTGTAAAATGGTGAACGTGACTCCCTTGTTCAATAACAGAGAAAGGAAAAGGGCAGGGAACTGCAGACCAGTTGGTTTAACAGCTATCTTAGGATATAATTAGAGAGGAAATAGATAACAATTTGGGAAAGATGAATACAATTAAACTCAGTCAACATGGTTTGAAGAGAGAGAAATCATGTTTGACAGACAGGGAGAGTTGCTGGAGGGGTACCAGTAGATGTAGAATATTTAGAATTCCAAAAGGCTGATGAATGAAATAAAAGCCCACAGTATTGGAGGATGTGTGTTAGAATAGACTAAAGTCTGGCCTTCTCATATAAAACAGAGAATTGAAATACATGGTCCTTTTCAGACTGGGAGGTAACTAGTGGAGCACCACAGGGATCAGGTTTTAGCTCGCAAGTGTTCACTACATTAATGAGCTGGAGGAAGGAACAATATGAATGGTTTCCAATTTTACCCTTGAATCAAAATCATTTGTAAGGGCATGTTGTGATCAGGATACTGTAATTCTGCAATGGAATGCAGAGAGATCGAGTGAGAGGGCAGAAGATTAGCAAATTGAGTTTAATGTGGGTAAATGTGAGGTCTGGCATTTTGGCAAGGGAATCAATAGACAGATTATTATCTAAAGGGAGAGAGACTGCAGTTGTGAAGTTGAGAGGGATCGAGGTGTTCTACTGCAGGAATCACAAAAAGCTACCAGGTAGGTTAAGATGGCAAATTCAGGCTTAAATTGGAAGGGGTGGAATTTAAGAATAGGGAGTTTAGTTGCAACTGTGCAGGGTGTGGGTGAGGTCTCACTGAGTTTGTGCACAGTTTTTGTCCCACTTACCTAATAAAATTATAGTTATATTGGAGACACAAGGTGCTGGAGTAATTCAGCGGGTTAGGCAGCATCCCTGGAGGAATTGGATAGGTGATGTTTCAGATCGGGAGTCCTCAGACTGATTGTAGTGGCGGGGGGAGAAGGTGGGAGTGGGATAAAGTCTGGCGAGTGATAGGTGGATTCAGGTGAGGGGTCTGGTCCATATTCTCCAGAGCTACTCCAGTACTTTGTGTCTTTTTTTGTAAACCGGCACCTTTAGTTCCTTGTGTCTCCTCCAGCACTTTCTTTATCGCTCAAGATTCCAGCATCTGCAGTCCCTTATCTTTGTAATTGTGGAGTTTGGGCATCGTTGGTGAGCACCACCCCCATGACCTTTCACAGCCTCACCTTGTCCGACATGAGAGTGGAGATGGAGCGGCCGATCTCGTGGTAGTCCATGTTGCTGTTTGTTGGTCCCAGCAGGATGAAGAGGAAACGGACTGGGACAGGAACCTCCAACACCGACTCCAGCTCCACTGCTGTCTGGAGTCGAACATAGGCCATGGTCGGGTGCTCCAGGAACTCAACGCACCCTGGAGGGAAACACGAGGAGAGCTTCTCTCTACAACACTGCACTTCATGGTGAAGGAAAGCAAGAACACGAGAACCCTAGAGACAGGTGGAGCACCCTCTGGCCTGTCTCATCACACCCACCCACAGCAGGGACACCATGGGCTAGATACCAAGTTATGTCTGTCCATAATGTCCCATCACACATTCCCAGTGCAGGGATACCATGGACTAGATGCAGAAGTTAGAACCCTTCAATGTCCCATCGCACATTCCCAGGGCCAGAACACTCTGAGCTAGATACCAAGGACATCCCGCAACAGTGTCCCATCACACTTTCCCAGGGCAGGGACACCCTGGGCTAGCTAGATGCCGCATTAGCTCCGTCAAAAGTGTCCGGTCAAACAATCCCAATGCACGTTAGATACAGAACAAATCTCCACCTGCACTCTTCCATTCAACACTCCAAGGGAAGTGACAGCATGGGTTAGATACAAAGCTTCCACCAACACTGCCCTGTCACACACAGCAAGGGCAATGAAAACATGTGTTTAAGAACTGTGTGAAACTCCAACTACACTGTCCCGTCAAACACATGAAGGACAGGGACAGCACAGGTTAGATACAGAGTGAAGGAAATAGTTGGTGTACAAACCAGGCTTACTCTCATGAGGAAAGGCACAGCAATCACAGGAAGGGCTTCCTGATAAAGGAAATAGAATGAAGGAAGTTTGTGATGAATGTCAGATAAAGAAAACAGCAGAATATCAGGCAAAGTACAGATTATCAGGGAGTTTGAAACTATGCATCAAAAGCAGAAGGACAAACATTAAGTGTGTGGTGGTGTTGTTAAGTCAAGTGGGTTTAATTGTCATATGTACCGGCAACAGAACAATGACATCTTACTTGCTGCAACTTCACAAGACTGTAAATGCAATACCATACAGATAATTAATCAATAATACAATAAATTAATAACTGTTAAACTAGGTAACCACAATAGTGTGGAAAAACCCCCAAAGTCTGTCGTGCAACCAAAGACAGTCCATACACAATCACAGTTGCTGAGGTTAGTGTTGTGAAGTGTTCAAGAGCCTGATGGTTGTTGGGAAGAAACTACTCTTGAACCTAGTGGTCACAGTTCTCAGGGAGGGTGACAAAGGCCGTGTGAAGACCCAATCTCCCGCTTCATCGAGGAGGAAAGCGTAGGAGAAAGGGTCTGTCTACCCTATCTACGCCTCTCATAATTTTATTTATTTCCATGCTTCCCCTCAACTTCCGGCAGTCCAGAGAAAACAATCCAAGTTTGTCAAACTCTCCATATAGCTAATACCCCCTTGGGGGTAGCACAGTGGTGCAGTGGCAGAGTTGCTACCTTACAGTGCCAGAGACCCAGGTTCGAACCTGACTATGCATGCTGTCAGTATAGAGTTAACACATTCTTCCCGTGACTGCGTGTGTTTTCTCCGAGTGCTCTCGCTTCCGCCCACACTCCAAAGATGAACAGGTTTGTAGGTTTGTAGCTTTGGTAAAAAAAATTGTAAATTGTCCCTCGTGTGTAATGTTTGCTAGTGTAATGGGGATCGCTGGTCGGCATGGTCTGGGTAGGCCAAAGGGCCTGTTTTTTGCGCTGTATCTCTAAAACTCAAAAGCTAATCCAGGCACCATTCTGGTAAACCTCTCTGCACCCTCGGCAAAGCCGAGGCAAGAACTGCACGCATTACTCCAAACGCAGCCTAACCAAAGTTCTATAGAGCTGCATTTTGACAGTCTGACTCTTATACCCAATGCCCCAACCAATGAAGGCAAGCAGGCTACACGCCAACTTTACCATTCTATCCACTCGTGCTGTCACTTTCAGGGAGCCCTTTCCATTTGCATCAAGACTGGCCATGGCTTCCTGACAATCCTCTCTTTTCTGGAATAGTCAGTCTATACAGCACTACACAGATTACACATTAACAAAAAAAAGTTTCATCTGATCTTAACTGTCTCAGTTACTTCACCCTGTCAGGATGTTACCTGGATTTGAGGGTTAGAGTTATAGAGAGAGGTTGGACAGGCTGGGACTTTCGTGTGACGGGCTGAGGGTTGACCTTATTGAGATGTACAAGATCATGAAGGGCATGGATCAAGTGAACACTCACAGTCTTTTTCCTAGTGCAGAGGATTCTAAAAGAAGAGAGCATAGGCTTAAGGTGAGAGGGGAGAGATTTAAGAGGGACCTCAGGAGCAACTTTTTCACTCACAGGGTAGTTCAGTCCCAATGCTGGAGGAACTTAGCGAATCAGACAGCATCTGTGAAGGGAATGGACAGGCGACTTCTTCAGACGGATCATTCAATATATTTCCAGGGTTGTAATAACAGAGGTTCGATATTAAGTAGAGGTCTTTCTGCACTGTCCCCTCAAACATGTGATAGAATGGGTCCAAGGAATAAATGTTTGTGCAGAGCACCCTTCACAGCGAACTCTGGGCTTGAGCTGTGAAGCAACCAATAACCACACTGTCATCTTGTCACTACCATTGGGGAAAAAAGTACAGGAGCCTGAAAACCGTGACCTCCAGGCTCAAGAACAGCTTCTATCCAGCAGCCATCAGGCGACATTACACTAACAACAGGATTCGATCCTGGTGTCTGTGTGGAGATTGCACATTCTCCTTGTGACCGCATGGATTTCTTCCAGGGCACTGGTTTTCCAAAGACATGTGGGTTTGTAGGCTAATTGGCCTCTAAATTGCCCCTGGTGTGCAGGGAGTGAATGCACAACCTAGTGTGCATAGAACTAGTGTGATCGGGTGATCGATGGCCAGCATGGACTTGGTGTGCTGAAGGGCCTGCTTCAATGCTGTATCTTTCAATTAAAATCCCACCTCAGCAACTATGAACTGCTATGGACTTTGTTTTGGTTGCACTTCGGTTTGCACTATAAAAGGTATGAACGGTTTACGGAGGAGTATGAACGGCTATTAATTTATTGTATTATTGATTAAGTACTCTCCAGGACGGAGTGCGAGTCTGAGCTTCCCTCATGGCCGAGTGCAGTCTGGGTGGTGAAGGCTCTCCCTCAGGGTGACATCGGAGAATTTTCCAGAACGCAGACCCACTGATGTTGACGGACCATGTGTGACTTGAAGGGGGGGTTACAGAAGGTACTGACCTTGTCCCCCTTTATTACAGATTATTATAGGTTATTGTACATTCATTGATGTGTTATTGTGCTAATGGGCCTGTAAAGCTGCGGCAAATAAGAATGTCATTGTTCCGTTGATGGTCCGTGTGGCATTTAAACACGCTTGACTTTTGAACATCTTTCCCAAGGGGATGAAACTGTGGTGAAGGTGGCGGTGATTGTGGTACGGGCTGCAAAGCAGGGGTTCAGAAGGGCACAGTGAAAATGTGATATGATGACTGGCTGAAGGGCAGCAGTCTGATGCTCCCTGACCTGGGACTGTGAAGCCCACATTCCTCACCTACTAGCACCACGGTGGCCTCTGCATTGCACGGGATTTTCTCCATCAGCTTGAGTTCGTGCTTTGATCGTGATCTCGTCATCTCAGAAAGCGGGCATTCTTTCTGTAGCAAATGGAGAAAGAGGTTACAGGCAGAATCAAACAGGCTTTCAGAGTCAGAGAGCTGTACAGCACAGAAGCAGTCCCTTCAGCCCACCTCGTTCATGCCGGCCAAGTCCACATATTGGGCTGGTCCCATTTGCCTATATTTAGCTCATTTAGCTAAACCCTTCCGAGCCATCTATCCATCCAAATTGCTTTTAAAAGTTGTATCCGCTTCTATAGCCTCCTCCATCAGCTCATTTCAGATACATACTTCCCACTGAGTGAAAAGGTTGTCCCTGATGTTCCTCTTAAATCTCTCTCCTCTCACCTTAAGCTTGTGCCCTCTAATTTGGGAAAATCCTCTTCCCTTGGAAAAAGACTGAGCAAATGGGACTAGCCCAGTAGTTGGGATGGGAAAGGTGGGCCAAAGGGACTGTTTCCTTGCTGTATGACTCTATAATTCTAAGCTTCAAGTGGGGTCAGCAATACAGCAGCAGACGGTGCAAACGGCCGAACTACTGACCTCGGTGCTGTAAACCATCACTTTGACGTCGGCGTCCGTGTTCTCTCCCATCAGCGGCTGTGTGACGGAGGGCTCTGAGTTTGGGGCGATGTGGTTCTGACTTTGGTGGTGGGCCATCAGCGAGCCCAGGCTGCCCGTCGAGATGTTGCGGGAAAACGAGAAGTCCTTGTCCTTGTTGGGGTGACTTTAATGTCAAGAAAGTGCGGCTTTAATTCAACTAGTTCCACTCCGACCTTGGGAGTCAGAGAGAGATACAGGACAGAAACAGAGCATTCGGCCCGCTAGGTCTGTGCTGAACAAACACCACCCATTTACACTGAACTAACACTAACCCCCCTCTCACATTCCCATCAACTCGCTCCACTCTACCACGCAATAATAGGGCCAATTAATCCACACATCCTTGGGATGTGGGAGGAAACCGGAGCACCCAGAGGAAACCCACGCAATCACAGGGAGAACGTGTAAACTCCACACACACACAGCACCGCTATGTCATAAAAAGATTAAGGAGATTAGGTATCTCAATTAATACTTTAATGAACCTTCTTTGGCGAGGCCACATTTGGATCTGTGTGCAGTTCTGGTCGCCCCATTACAGGGAGGTTGTGGAGGTTTTGGAGAGGGTGCAGAAGAGGTTTTCTGGAATGCTGCCTGGAATACGGGGTATTAGCTATAAGAGTTTGGGCACATTTGGATTTTTTTTCTCTAGAACATCAGAGGCTGATGTGAGACCTGAAAGTATGAGTATATACAATTATGAGGGGCATAGATAGGGTATAGACAGTCTTTTGACCCAGAATGAAAATGTCAGACTAGGAGTAGCTTTAAAGTAAGAGAGGCAAAGTTTAAAGGAGATGTACAGGTTAAGTTATTCTACACGTGGAGTGGTGCATGCCGGGAGCGAGTTGCCAGGGTCAGTGGTGGAAGCAGGTGTGATTACGGCATGATTAAGTGATTTAAGAGGCTTTTGGATAGGTAGATGGATGTGCGGGGAATGGATGGATATGGTATAGACAGTCTTTTGTCCCAGAATGAAAATGTCAGACTAGGAGTAGCTTTAAAGTAAGAGAGGCAGCTTCGACCGCCCCGAAGCGCGAGGTTTGATTGACCCGCTCGCAGGCCCTTCATCGCCCTGCGTGGCCTGGCCGCGGCACTTTCCATCGCCCAGTGGGGGCTCAGGACCTTCATCGACCTGCTCGGCTCGGCCCTGGGACTTTCCATCGCCCGGTGGGGGCTTCAAAAGTTGGGAGCCTCGATCGCCTTGTGGCACCACGGGAGAAGAATGAGGAGGAGATAAGACTTTTCTTTGCCTTCCATCACAGTGAGGGTGTGCCTGGAGCAATCACTGTGATGGCTGTTTGTGTTAAAAATTGTAATTGTGTGTCTTGTGTTCTTTATTGTCTACTGCCGGACCCTGACGTGAGAGGACGCTGGCGCTATTTGTTCGCCGCTTTTCCGTCAGGACAGTTCGTTTGTTTGTTTTTATGTCTTGACTGTTTTTGTAAAGCGTCTTTGAGCATTTGGAAAAGCGCTATAAAAAATAAATGTTTATTATTATTATATTATTATTATGGACCATGCACAGACAGATGAGATTAGTTTAACACGGACATTGTGGGCCGAAGGGCCTGTTCCTGTGCTGTACGTTTCTATGTTCTACAGGTGTACAGTGGAGAGCACACTGATTGGTTGCACCACAGCCTTGTTTGGAAACTCGAATGCCCAGGAACGAGGGAGACTACAGAGAGTGGTGGACACCGCCCAGCCCATCACAGGTACTGACCTCCCCATCATCGAAGGGATCTACAGGAGGCGCTGCCTCAAAAGGTATCCAGCATTATGAAAGACCCACACCACCCTGGCCATGCTCTCATCTCGCTGCTACCATCGGGAAGAAAGTACAGGAGCCTGAGAAACGCGACCTCCAGGTTCGATAAGAGCTTCTTCCCAGCAACCTTCAGGCTCTTGAATACCGCACAACACTAACTTCAGCAACTGTGGCACTACTATAAACTTTGTCTTTGGTTGCACTAGGGATATCTATTATGACTATAATGTATATTACACCATTATGAATTACCAGTATTACAGTAACTACTTTATTGTATTATTGATTATTGTATATTTATCTGTTGGTATTGTAGGTATGGGCCGGTTAAGTTGCAGCAAGAATTTCTTAATTTGCTGGTGCATATGGCAAATATACACTATCAACTCTTCTTTGAGGACCAGTGTTATTCTACCTGTGTTTGAGGAGCAGTGCACGGAGAACGTTTGCTCGATCCTCAGCTTTGATCTGGTCTGAGATGATCATCTGCTCCACCACCTGATGTGCGATTCCTGGCAAAGTCTTCTGGTCCAAGTCCAAGAGCACCGTTCCTGCAGGAAGACAAGTGGGAGTTAGACCAGCAAGAGCTCGGCTGGTTGTGGAACATGGGATATGAGGACGTTAGCAGCTCAACCCCAAGCAGCTCAACCCCAATCTGTGGCCCATTGGGTAATCCCGCATCCTGCCTCGGCTGCTTCGCTTAATTTGGTTTAGTTTAGAGACATAGCATGGAAACAGACCCACGGTGTCCACACTGACCATCGATTTTCATTGGACCAGTGCCAAAGTAGTGGAGTTGCTTCCTTTTTGCGTCTGAGACTTGGGTTTGATGCTAACGACAGGTGCTGTCCGTATGGAGTTTGCACGTTCTCCCTGTGACCACGTTGGTTCTCTCCGGGTTCCTCCCACATTCCAAAGACGTGCATGTTTGTAGGTTAATTGGCATCTGTAAAATTGTCCCTTGTGGGTAAGATAGAACTAGTGTAATTGAAATCGCTAGTTGGCGTGGGGATGGTGGGCCAAAGGGCCTATTTCCACACTGAACTAAAATTAAACTGAAACCCATACAGGAGTTGAGTATAGGAGCAAAGAGGTCCTTCTACAGTTGTACCGGGCCCTGGTGAGACCTGGAGTACTGTGTGCAGTTTTGGTCTCCAAATTTGAGGAAGGATATTCTTGCTATTGAGGGCGTGCAGCGTAGGTTCACTAGGTTAATTCCCGGAATGGCGGGACTGTCATATATTGAAAGACTGGAGCAATTAGGCTTGTATACACTGGAATTTAGAAGGATGAGGGGGGATCTTATTGAAACATATAAGATAATTAGGGGATTGGACACATTAGAGGCAGGAAACATGTTCCCAATGTTGGGGGAGTCCAGAACAAGGGGCCACAGTTTAAGAATAAGGGGTAGGCCATTTAGAACGGAGATGAGGAAGAACTTTTTCAGTCAGAGAGTGGTGAAGGTGTGGAATTCTCTGCCTCAGAAGGCAGTGCAGGCCAGTTCGTTGGATGCTTTCAAGAGAGAGCTGGATAGAGCTCTTAAGGATAGCGGAGTGAGGGGGTATGGGGAGAAGGAAGGAACGGGGTACTGATTGAGAGTGATCAGCCATGATCGCATTGAATGGCGGTGCTGGCTCGAAGGGCTGAATGGCCTACTCCTGCACCTATTGTCTATTGTCTATTATGGAAGGATGGTTCAGAAGCCTGATAACAGAAGGGAAGGAGATGTTCCCGAGTCTTGTGGGAAGCTCTTTGAAGCTTCTGTATCTTCGGCTGGATGGGAGGGAGGAGGAGGAATGAGCGTGGTGGAACACGTGATTGTGTTGGCTGCTTTCTGAAGCAGCGTGAAGTGTAGATGGAGTCCATTAACCGAGCAAACCCTGATGGTTACCGTGTGCCAAAGTCTTCCTGAGCTCCAACAAGCTTCGGAAGCTGAGTGACGCCACGTGCGGCTTTCCCCACCGGTCTGTCTCCTCTTCCACGTCCTCCTCAAACTTGATCCAGCGGGCCGTCTCCTTCCACTGCATCTCATGGTTCTTGTCCATCGTCAACTCATTCAGTTCAACGAACACCTGGACAAAGGACAGCGACAGCCGGTTACACCCCGTGACCACGCGGGGAGCTCCGACCGCACCCCAAAACCCGCCCGGTCAACAAGATAAAGGTTCACAAGGTTCCCAAATGCGGGTAGGTGGGACTGACTTAGATAGGGCATCTTGGTTGGCATGGGCAAGTTTGGCCAAAGGACCTGTTTCTCCGCTGTACAGCTCCATGACTTGATATGTACCACAACTCCCCTCCACCTCCTGACCCGCGGAGTCACTCCAGCACTTTGTGTTTTGCTCCAGATTCCAGCATCTGCAGTTGCTCGTGTCGACAATACAATTCGTCTTCTATCCTGTTAACTACTCAGATCATCCTGTGCACCCATCCTCCATTTACAACTGAGAGGCAACAACAACAACAGATGCTCAAATTAATGCTCCTGCCATATATCCATAGGATACATGGAACATTAAAAAGTACAGCGCAGGAACAGGCCCTTCAGCCCACATTGTCTGTTCCGAACATGATGCCAGGTTAAACTGATCTCCTCTGCCTGTACATGATCCATATATCTCTATTCCCTGCATATCCATGTGTCCATCCGGTAGCCTATTAAACGCCACTATAGTATCTGCCTTCACCACCTGCAGCGCGTTCCAGGAACTCGCCAGCCTCTATCAGAAAACTGTACACAATACTCCAAATGCTTTGGACATTTTCTTTTTCTTTTGTGAATGGCGCCAAAATATGGCGATGGGTGCAAGAATTTCACTGTGCAGTGCAGTGCATACGTGATAATAAAGAACCATTGAAATATGGCTGTAAAGCTGCAATGTGACTCCCTGAATCTTATCCACAAGATAAGGCAAGCATATTATACGTCTTCTTTACCACCCTATCTAATTGTGTTGCCACTTTCAGGGAGCTATGGACTTGGATCCCAAGATCCCTCTGTACATCAATGCCGTTAAGGATCTTGACATATACCATATACCTTCCTTTTACATTTGATCACCCAAAGTACACCTCACACTTGCTTGAGTTAAACTCCATCTGCCATTTCTCTACCCATTTCTCTAGGTGACCTGTATCCCGTATGACTTAGCGGCTCCAGTAGATACTCCAAGTGCTGATCAGATAACCACTGTTTATATTTCCACTGCACTTTGCCTAAGTTACCAGACCAGAACCAGCATACTCTCCAAGACAGGAGTTTGAAACTCTTTGAGACAACTTGGATTTTTAAGTTCAAAGAGTTAAATCAATCCATATTCATACAAAACGAGCCTATATGACAGTGACAAATCCCAGTGGATTGTAGTAAAGACCCATTATGTTCACTTATTCAAGGGAGGAGGTTTGCCATCCTTCCTTTAAGAACATAGAACAGTACAGAACGGGAACAGGCCCATTGGCCCACAATGTCTGTGCCGAACATGATACAAAGTTAAACTAATCTCCATTACCTGCTCGTGATCCATATCCCTCCATTTCCATGTGCCTACCTGAAAGCCTCAACCACCACTATCATATCTACCTCCACCACCACCCCTGGCAACTAGTTCTAGGCACTCGCCACCCTCTGTGTAAAACACTTGCCATGCATATTACTTTTACTTTGCCCCTCTCACCTCAAAGTTATGCTCGCTAGTCTTTGATATTTTCACCCTGGGAAAAAGATTCTGACAGCCACCTTATCTATACCTCGCACAATTGTTATACACTTCTATCAGGTCTCCCTTCAACCTCTGGTGTCCAAGAGAAAACAATCCAAGTTTGTCTAAACTATTCTAATAGCTAATAGCCTCTCATGCAGGTAGCAATCTTAAAAACCACTTCCACACCCTCGCCAAAGCATCCATATTTTGCACTGGGGTGGCCAGATCTACACATATTTATGGAGACTCCTGGGGGCAGAGCAACAAGGATGGACAATAATTGCCTGTGATGTCCACAGGGTGTGAATGAATAAATAAAAATTCTCAGTAGAGTCGTAGAGTCATAGAGCTGTACAGCATGGAATCAGGCCCTTCAGCCACCTTGTCCATGCTGACCAAGTTGGCATACTGGGCTAATTCCATTTGGCTCTGTTTGGCCCATATCCATCTAAACCCTTTCCATCAATCTATCTGTCCAAATGACTTTTTAAAGTCGTAATTGTATCCGTTTCTACCACTCCCTCTGCCAGCTCATTCCAGATACGGACTACCCGCTGAGTGAATAGGTTGCCCCCGAGATCCCTCTTAAATCTCTCCCCTCTCACCTTAAGCCTGTGCCCTCTAGTTTTAGAATCCTTTACCGTGGGAGAAAGTTGGTGAGCGTTCACTTTATCCATGCCCCTCATGATCTTGTACACCTCCATAAGGACACCCCTCAGCCTCCAAAGGAAATAGTCCCAGCCTATCCAACCTCTCCCTGTAACTCGTGCCCGCAAGCCCAGGTAACTCCTGGTGAATTTCTTATGCACCCTTAACAACTCAAAGCACTTGAAGTCGAAACACTGTGACCCGTCGCCAGTGAATTGAACACAAAACCCAACACACAACCCGTTCCCCACTCTCAGCCGTGTTAACGCAGTGTGTATACAGTCCCTTCACGTGCACAGACTGTGTCGGGGTTGTAGGTCCCGCCTGCTGCAGGCAGCTCACTGACAGGGCTGTCACTGTACACAGTGGCTCAGCGATCATTGCCTACACCGCCCGCCGGGCTGACGAGTGTTCCCGCCGCCGTTAATCGGTGCCTTGGGCCAGTCCCGCGACACCGACAGAGTGTAAGCTCACCGCACCCCGATCTACTCACAAGGTAATGCCCCATCGTTCCTCCTCAGATGCTGCCCGTTTTATTTAAACCGGCGGAGAGTGAGTGGAGAGCCGGTGACCAACAGGCAGCAATCAAGCTCCAGGTTTGATGTGCTGTGTGGGAAGTTAGCCGAGTGTCCCTGATTAAGGGAGGGATGATCAGCCGTGCTCCTCCCCTCGCCTGCTCCTCACCAACTATGGAGCAGGTTCCTCATCTGGGAGGAGTCTCAGGCAGTAATCACCTCCACTGGGACTCCACAACCACCAGCTCCGATGCTGACCACGGCCTGAGCACCCAGCACCCGATCCCAGGTAACGGCTCACTGCTGAACACACAGTGCTGGAGGATCTCAGCGGGCCAGGCAGCATCTGTGCAGGGAATGGGCAGACTATTCTTCTTCAGACTGATAGCGTAGAGGGGGAAGAACACTGGAAAAGAGAGGTGGGGGCAGCACAAAGCCAAGCAAGTGATAGGTAGATACAGGTGAGGGGGCGATCGGCAGATGGGTGGAGTAAGTGACAAAGGTCAGGTAAGGAGAGACGAGAAGAGAAGAGGAGGAGTGAAACGTAAAGCCGGAGGGATGAATGTGGGGGGACGGAGGGGGAGAGAGGAATGGGAAATGGGGGACTCAAGGACAGGAGATGAGCGTATGGAGGAGTTCAGTTCAGTTTAGTTTATCGTCACGTGTACAGAGGTACATTGAAAAGCAGGAGGGGAAAGGAGCAGGGTGACTGGGGTGGTGGGAGAAACATACGTTTCCTCTACGGATGCTACCTGACCAACTTTTCCCTCAGCAATTTGTGTTTAGCTCCAGATTCCCGCCCCGTTCTGGAGTGGTGTGTGAGAGCACGGGCAGCGAGGGAAAGGCACGAGGGAGGGGCACGAGGGAGGGGGTCTCACCTCGTGTGGCTTCTTGTCAGGTTTCTTGGCCTTGGGGTAGAGCTCCGACTGGTCCTTGCTGACGTGGACGACTGTTCCCTTGTTGCTCCTCGTCACCAAGTGCCGACGTACCCCGGGGACATCCTCAAACCGGTGACCTGTGGAGAGAAGGCAGGGTCACATCACTGCTCCCATCGCCCTTCCCCGAGCGCAGCGTGCCCAGGTACGGCCTCTCGAAACACCTGGCAGCACCGCAGGGAAACAGGCCACTTGGCCCAAGGAATCCTTGGCAGAGACTGTACTCTTCATCATCATCAAGCGTAGACTTGGCAACCGTTTCGCTCAACACTTGCACTCGGTCTGTCAAGACCTGCTGAATCTCTCGGTTGCCAACCCTCTTAACTCCCCTTCCCATTTCAACATTGACATTTCTGTCCTGGGCCTCGTCCATTTCCAGAGTCAGGCCACACGCAAACTGGAGGAACAGCACCTCAGTATTCTCAGTCTGAAGAAGGGTTTCAACCTGAAAAATCACCTATTCCCTTTCTCCAGAGATGCTGCCTGACCCACTGAGTTACTCCAGCATTTTCTGTCTGGGTAGCTTACAACCCAACAGTATGATAATTGAATTCTCCAATTCCAAGCAACACCCGGTGCCTGTTTCCTCCCACCACCACCTCAGTGCGCACACACTTCTCCCACGAACTCCAACCACACTGAACACCATGCTCTTCTTCCCTCATCCTTTCGCTCATTTCCCATCTCCAAGCCGTCCATTTCCCTCTAACCCCCCTCTTCCACCTCCGATCCCCTTCCACTCATCCCTCCTGCCGGCATACACTTCTCTCCTGCCATTCTTTTGTCTCCTTTTCATCTTCAGCCTTTGTCACTTACTCCACCCATTTGCCTACCACCGCCCCCCCCTCAACTGTATCCACCTATCACTTGCCAGGCTTTGACCCACCCCCACATCTCTTTTCTAGCTATCTCCCCCTACTCCATCAGTCTGAAGAAGAGTCCTGACCCGAAATGTTGTCTGTCCTCAAGCAATGTTGTCTGTCCTCAGGCACAGTACCTCATATTCTATGCTCTACAGATGCGAACTGACCTGATGAGTTTATCCGGGCACTTTGTGTTTTGCGTATGCCCTACCTCTCCTGCTCTTCTTTTTTTTGCATGGAAACAGCCCTTCGGCCCAACATGCCAACTAGGTTAACATTCTGGGCTAGTCCCATTTGACTGCATTTTGCATATATCCCCATAAAACACCCTTCCTGTCCATGTATCTGTCCAAATGTCTTTTAAAAGTTGTAATTGTATCTGCTTCTCTAGCTTGCTCTGGCTGCTCGTTCCAATCAGGACTACCCTCTGAGTGGAAAAAGTTGCCCCTGAGGTCCTTCATAAATCTCTCTCCTCTCACCTTAAGCCTGTGCCCTCTAGTTTTAGAATCCACTCCCCTTGGAAAAAGACTGAGTGTTCACTTTATCCATGCCCCTCATGATCGTGTACACCTCAATAAGGTCACCCCTCAGCCTTCTACACTCCAATGAAAAAAGTCCCAGCCTATCCAACCTCTCCCTATAACTCAAGCCCACAAGCCCAGGTAACATCTTGGTGAATCTCTTTTACACTCTTTCCAACTTAATGACTATTATTAAATAAGATTATAATCTCACGTAAACATGTAATCTCATGTTTCAGTAATATGAAAGCTAGTGATGTCTGTCTAAGGCTACAGCAGGATGGAGATTGGATGAAAATTGGATTGAGTGTTGACAGGTGGAATTTAATCCTGACAAGTGTGAGATTATGCATTTTGGGAAATTAAACAGAGATGGAACATGCACATCAGTGGTGGGTGCTGAGGAATGTTGATGAACAGAGACATAGAACACAGAACATAGAACAGAACAGCACAAAAACAGGCCCTTTGGCCCACAATGTCTGTGCCGAACATGATGCCAAGACAGAACGCAAAGTGCTGGAGTAACTCAGCGGGTCAGGCCGCATCCGTGGAGAACAAGGATAGGTGACATTTCGGGTTGGGAGCCTTCTTCATATGTCTTCAGTCTGATGAAGGGTCCCGACCTGAAACGTCGCCTATCCATGATCTTCCTCTCACTCCCAATCTTTTCCAGGCTCCCCTAAAATGTAGCTCCTGATTAAAATTTCCGTGGCGATTCCAAGCATGTGGTCCTGACACACACGGAGTGCGCTGGCTCCTGTAACACGGATGCGCAGAGCTTGCGCTCCTGAAACACGGACACGCAGCATGCTGGCTCCTGAAACGAACACGCAGGCTCACGTAACACGGACACACAGGCTCCTGTAACACGGACACACAGGCTCCTGTAACACGGACACGCAGGCTCCTGTAACATGGACACACAGGCTCCTGTAACACAGACACGCATGCTCCTGTAACATGGACACACAGGATCCTGTAACACGGACACACAGGCTCCTGTAACACGGACACGCAGGCTCCTGTAACACGGACACGCAGGCTCCTGTAACATGGACACACAGGCTCCTGTAACACAGACACGCATGCTCCTGTAACATGGACACACAGGATCCTGTAACACGGACACACAGGCTCCTGTAACACGGACACGCAGGCTCCTGTAACACGGACACACAGGCTCCTGTAACACAGACACGCAGGCTCCTGTAACACGGACACACAGGCTCCTGTAACACGGACACACAGGCTCCTGTAACACGGACACACAGCGCGTTTGTTCCTGAAACATGGACGCACTGAGAGCGCTCGGGCTGAAAAGCAAACTGGCAGCACAATCGGACCCAAAAGGGTGACGAACGGCACCCTTTGGACACAGTGCAGCACACTTAGTTCCGAAACACAGATGTGCAGTGTTTAGTTAAATTTAGATTAGAGATACAGTGTCGAAACAGGCCCTTCAACCTGAGTCCGTGCCGACCCGCAATCACCCCACACTAACACGATCCTACACGCTAGGGACAATTTACAATCTTTACCTACCAACAAACCTGTATGTCTTTGGAGTGTGGGAGGAAACCACAGCAGCCGGTGAAAACCCACGCAGTCACAGGGAGAACGTGCAAACTCCGTACAGACAGTACCCATAGACAGGATCGAACCCAGAACTCTGTTGCTGTAAGGCAGCGACTCTACCACCGCACCACTGTACCGTGTTCGGTTTCGAAACAGGGGCATTCAGTCCTGATACACACATTATGCTCAGCCCTAAAACACGGCCTGCAACACATTCGGTCCCAGTATGCAAACGTGCATGCATTAGGTCCTGAAATGCGACATGCAGCAGGTTCGGCCCTTCGAATGCGGCGGGCTCCAAAGCTGCCCAGAGACAGCTCTTTCTGAGTCAGTAAATAAATGCAGGAGACGGCACAGCCACAACGACTTAACTCTCTCTAGTCGATTCACGGCTCAGCATCTGATCCCTTCCCTTCACTCTAACAAGATGGGTCAAGTGGCCTGACCAGCACCACACTCATGGTGACGGCTTCCACACCTACATGTCCATCAGAGAAATGCAAATCAGTCTCATCAAGATCCACACTTTGCAGGAGAAAAGAAAGGCTGTAGATAAGGAATCTTGAGCCAAAAACACAGCGCTGGAAGAAGTGAGATGTTTGAACTGCAGGCATTGAAGGGTTAAATGGGGGGAGGGGAGGGAGTCAGACAGGTCAGACTGGTTAGAAGGGAGCGGGAGAGAAGGGACTGAGTGAGCCACCAGCAGTATTAAAATGCATCCGGCAGTGAGCTGAACCACAGGGAACTGGGCAACGTGGGGACTAAGAATAGGAGGAAACAGATTAAACAGGGTGGCGCAGGCTGGGGAAAAACAGGAAATGTTCAGTGGGGCAGGCAGCATGTGTGGAGTGAGAGTGAGATAATGTTTCCTATTGATGAGCCTTCCACACGACTGAATGAGAGTGGAAGTTGGAAATGGTGCAAGAAGAGATAGTGAGAAAGGTGGGGGAGAATGGGGAGGAGGGGAGGGAGCCGGGGAAGGTAGGTGAAGGGGAGGGATAGAAGAGGGAGGTGAAGGGGAGGGAAGAGAATGTGGGCAGTCGAATGACAGGGAGGGGGAAGAGGGAGGCGGGGAGGAGAGAGGGAGGCAGATGGGGTGGTGGTGGGGTTGGAAGAGGAGGGGAAAAGTCAGGGAGTGGTGGTGGGAGAAGGTGACAGGGAGGTGAGGGGCTGGTGAGGGAGAGGAGGTCTGGGATGTGAGGGAAAGTGAGAGCACCTTACTCAATTTGAGACACTTCTGAGGTTCAGTCACAGCACACCATGCAATGTGGACAGCACAAGTAAACCGATGTAATCAGCACTGTATCGATCCTCACACTAATCTCACTGCCCTGCTCTCCCCCCAGTCCTGTATCAATCCCACTGCCCCTCTCTCCCCACAACCCTGTATTAACCCCACACTAATCTCACTGCCCCGCTCTCCCCCCACAGTCCTGTATCAATCCCACTGCCCCGCTCTCTCCCCAGTCCTGTATCAATCCCACTGCCCTGCTCTCTCCCCAGTCATGTATCAATCCCACTGCCCTGCTCTCTCCCCACAGTCCTGTATCAATCCCACTGCCCTGCTCTCTCCCCACAGTCCTGTATCAATCCCACTGCCCTGCTCTCTCCCCAGTCCTGTATCAATCCCACTGCCCTGCTCTCTCCCCACAGTCCTGTATCAATCCCACTGCCCCGCTCTCTCCCCACAGTCCTGTATCAATCCCACTGCCCCGCTCTCTCCCCACAGTCCTGTATCAACCCCACTGCCCTGCTCTCTCCACACAGTCCTGTATCAATCCCACTGCCCCGCTCTCTCCCCAGTCCTGTATCAATCCCACTGCCCTGCTCTCTCCCCACAGTCCTGTATCAACCCCACACTAATCCCACTGCCCCGCTCTCCCCCACAACCCTGTGTCAATCCCCACACTAATCCCACTGCCCCGCTCTCTCCCCAACATGTAATCAGCTTCTGAGTGAACAGGAATTTTGCATCCTATCCAGAAATGGGAACAGGTAAAGATGGGAATCTGCAGCCATGGGTACATGACCCTTGCAGGTGAACGCGGCATTATTCAGCTGCAGCAGAGCTGTACTGAACAGGAACAGGCCCTTATGTTAATACACAAAAGGACACAAAGTGCTGGAGTGACTCAGCAGATCAGACAGCATCTAGCAATGTTCTCCAGAGATGCTGCCTGACATAATGAGTTACTCCAACACGTTGTGTCCTTCTGTGTCCTCTATGGCTTGCTCATTTCATTGATTATTTAAATGTCATTTATACACAGTGATTGTACGCTACTCCATCACCTCCTCTGGCAGTGAGTCAGATATCAACCACTCTGTGCCAAAAATATCTTCCCACCTTCAAACTCCTTCGTCTCACCTTAAATGTGTGCCCTCTGGGTTTGATACCAGTACCATGGAGAGTGTGTTTATAGTTTAGTTTAGAATTACAGTGTGGAAACAGTCCACCGAGTCCATGCCAACTAATGATCATCCTGTACAGCAGTTCAATCCTACAGACCAGGTACAATTTACAGAAGCCAATTAACCTACAAACCTGAACATCCTTGCAGTGTGGGAGGAAACCAGAGCACCCGGAAAAAATCCATGCGGTCACAGGGAGAGCGTACAAACTCCGTACAGACAGCACTCATAGTCAGGGTTGAACATGGGTCTCTGGAGCTGTAAGGCAGCAACTCTACCGCTGAGCCACTGTGCCGCTTTGTGTTTCAGATTTCCAGCCTCTGCGGTATTTTGGCTATTTTAAAGCTCCCCTTCTTTTTCCGAGCGCTTTAATCGCACCGATAACTCTGGTTTACCTGCTCTGCTCCACATCGGTGGGAGATCACCTCCGGCATCAGACTCCCAACTCTCCCCCGACTTGGCTGGCTCCTCATTTCCTCCCGGGCTGTGGGATGGGGGCTGCCGACGCTCCCAACTGGAGCCCCCTGCATCTGGGGGCTTGGGAGTCCCTGCGGCTTCACACATTACCATTGCTCTAGCCAGCCCTGGGAGCAGGTAACCAGAGGGAAGGCCATGCACTGCACCCAAGAACAGTCCACACACCTCAGGCTATCTGTGCAAGGACCATTCTGATGCCTCCTGATTGGTTGGCCGAACACATTCCTCACACATCCTGGCCAAATACAGTTGTTACCAACAGCAGTTCTGCAACCTGCGTTTAAACACCTCCCAAGGCAATTCAGTGGAGTGTAAACGTAGAACAAAAAAAAATCTCACTTCCAGCTACAAAATGGGGGATCAGAGCAGATGAACCAAAGCCTATTTAGGAAGTACATTTGAAGGAGGCTGAGAGGGAATGAGGGGGCAAGGAAAAGAGCGAGAGGGCGAGAATGAGAGGGCGAGAAGGACACAGAGAGCAAGAGGGAGTGAGTGAGAGAGAGTGAGACAATGAGAGGGCAAGAAATAAGGTGAGAGGGCGAGAAAGGGAGTGAGTAAGACAGAAAACAAGAGGGAGTGAGCAAGACAGTGGGAGGGCAAGAAATAGGGTGAGAGGGCGAGAGTGAGAAAGGGAGTGAATGAGAAAAGGAGAGAGACAGAGATAGCGAGAGCGAAGGAGGGAGGGAGCGAGCAAGAGTGAGGCAGCAAGAAAAACAAGTGCAAGAAGAGAAAGAGAGCAAGAGAGCGAGTGAGAGGGAGGGAACAAGTGAGAGACACAGATAGGGCAAGAGCAAGGGCAAGAGGTGACGAGTGAGCAAGAGTTTGAGAAAGAGCAAGAGCGTGAGAGAGAATTGCAGATAGGGAGGGGATTGGAAAGGCCATGGAGCTGAGGTACATAAGGAAGGCCAATCAGGAACTAGGATAGTGGGAGTACAAGCAGGGAGATGAAACATCAGAATGAGAGAAGCACTTGCCAATTCCTCTATCTTTTCCCACACTATCCAGCCCAGAATACAACAATAATCTGTCTTTGATCAACCTTCTGATGCAAATGGCAAGGAGGTTTTGGAATACTTTTGAAGACCTTGTGTCATACATCAAACACCAAGATGTTAGAATGAATACATTAAATATTAGATATCAATATTTGAGAAGAGACTGACACTTTCGAAGAGTCACAAGGAATTGCCGTCGCTAGAATCTTGAGCAAAAAAACAAAATGCTGGAGTAACTCAGCAGGTCAGATGTGCTGAGGATAGACACAAAATGCTGGAGTAACTCAGCGGGTCAGATGTGCTGAGGATAGACACAAAATGCTGGAGTAACTTAGCGGGTCAGATGTGCTGAGGATGGACACAAAATGCTGGAGTAACTCAGCAGGTCAGGTAGCATCTCCTGCAAAATGGAGTAGGTGACGTTTCGAGTCGTGAACCTTCTTCAGACCCCCATCAGAGAGAGGAGAATTTCTTCAAAGTAGGCATACCTTGAGGAGATTTTGCACTGGAGCTTAACTTCTTCAAAGTGGTGCTGCCTGACCCACTGAGTTACTCCAGCACTTTGTCTTTAAATTAAACTCCTCAGCATGCATGTGATCTATATCCATCTATTCCCTGCACCCTTCTAAAAGCCTCTTAAACACCACTTTCGTATCTGCCTGCAGCACTATTCCTGGCAGCTTGTTCCAGGCCCACACCACCCTGTGTGTCAAAACCTCTCGCTGCACCCTGCCCCGCCGCGCGCGCACACACACACTCACTCTTCATGTAGTCCAGATCCGCCACGGCCAACATCTCCGCCTCCAGCTCGTCAGTCGGGATCTTCTGGAACTTGGCCTCGTCCACGGTGGTCTGGCTGCCGATGCGCCGCCGCTCCTTCAGGTCGTAGCTGCTGCGATGGGCCAGCTGCGTCTTCAGCAACACCCGGTTCTCCTCCAGCAGGCTGGGGGCACTGACAGCCGCTGCCCTGAGAGAGGGGCAACGTTAACGGTGGTCACTGCGGCCAGCACGTACACAGAATGATTTTGCTTGGTGGCACAGTGGAGCAGCGGTAGAGTTGCTGCCTCAAAGCACAAGAGATCCGGGTTCAATCTTGACCACGGGTGCTGTCCGTACGGAGTTTATACGTTCTCCCTGTGACTGCGTGGGTTTTCTCCGGGTGCTCCGGTTTCCTTCCACACTCCAAAGACGTGCAGGTTTGTACGTTAATTAGCTTTGGTAAATTGTACCTAGTGCGTGCGATAGAACTAGTGGGTACGAGCGATCGCTAATCGTCATGGACTCGGTGGGCCAAAGGGCCTGTTTCCATGCTGTATCTCTAAACTAAACTATTCTCTAAACCTGCAAGACAGGGCTCAGGCACACATTACAAACTCCATATCAGAGGGTCATAGAGCTAGACAGTATGGAAACAGGCCTTTTGACCCACCTCGTCCATGCCGGCCAAGTTGCCATTCTGTGCTTTTGATGCACTGGACTTCAGGGTGGTCAAGAAGGCTTTCGGTACATTGGCTTTCTTCAGTCAGGGCATTGAGTGAAGAGGTTGGGATGTTATGTTACAGATGTACAACACGTTAAGTGAGGCCACACTTGGAGTAGTGTGTTGCTCCATCCTGGAGCACAGGATGCTGAAGGATGATCTTTTGGAGATGTAGAAAATCATGAGGGGAATAGATCGGGTGATGGATAAAGTGAACGCTCGTAGCCTTTTACCCTCAGGATAGGGGAATCCAGGCTGCAGGACATAGGTTTAAGGTGAAAGGGGAAAGATTTAATAGGAACCTGAGGGGGCAACCTTTTCACACAGAGAGCGATGGTTATATGGAACAAGTTGCCAGAGGAGATAGTTGAGGCAGCTACAACAACATTTAAAAGACACCTGGACAGGTACATGGAAAGGAAAGGTTTAGAGGGATGTGGGCCAAAAGCGGGCAATTGTACTTGCTTATATGGGGCATCTTGGACAGCATGGACAGGTTGGGCTGAAGGACCTGTTTCCGTGCTGTATTACTTTAAAGTCTCAACAGTCCTGGTGGAATTCAAGCTACAATATTACAGAAGAAAATGACAATGCTTTAGAGCTCCAGAGACCCGAGTTTGATCCTGGTCTAGATGCTGTTAGTGTGGAGTTTGCACGTTCTCCCTGTGACTGCGTCGATTTTCCCAAAACTTAGACGATGTGCTGGTGAGCAGTTGAGTGAGCTTTTTGCCTCAGTGTGTAGATGGCTGGTTGGTGAATCTGGGCCAGAGGGAAGGGGAGGCTACAGGGAAAGGTGACAAGTTGGTTTAAGGTCAGAGGGGGAAAAGTTAAGATCAGAGGGGGGAAAGTTAGCTAAGCCAATGAAACAATAAATATTGTAAACGCGTAAATACAACCTGTCCCGCTGAGTTACTCAGCTTTTTGTGTCTATCTTCAAATCATATTGTACATTAGTACAATCAAATGACAAACAAGTGCAACAGTTAGCGTAAAGAGAAAAATACCAGAGTGCAGAAATAGTGTAACAGCATTTAATTGTTACAGTTACAGAGAAAAAGTGTAAGGTCTGAAAACGAGGTAGGTTACAAGATCGGAACTACACCCTAGTTTATGGGAGGACTGTTCAATAGTCAAAATGGTGCTCTTGAATCTAGTAATACGTGCTTTTAAGCTTTTGTATCTTCTGCCAAACAGGATAGGGGAGGAGAGGGAATGGCCGGAGTGCAAGTGGTCTTGATTATGTTTAGTGAAGCAGAATGGAAACAGGCCCACGGCCCAAGCCCGACCATTGATCGCCCGTTCACATTAGTTCTATGTTATCCCACTTTTATCTCCACTCCCTGCACACTAGGGACAATTTATAGAGGGCCAATTAACATACCATCCGGCACATCATTAGGATTGGGAGGAAAGCAGAGCACCCAGAGAAAACGCACGCGGTCACAGGGAAAAGGTTCAAACTCCATACAGACAGCATCCGAGGACAGGATCGAACCCAGGACTCTGACACTGTGAGGCAGCAGCTCTACCAGCTGCACCATTGTGCTGGCTACTTTCCCGAGGCAGGGGGAAGTGTAGAGGGAGTGTAGAAGCAGGACAAGGGGATTTTCATCACAGACAGAGTGGCAACAAACTGTGAAACAGTTGAGAAGGGAGGGGCTAGGAGAGAAGCCAGCTGATTAAAGGAATGTCAGTATTGAGGCGGGGGGGCTTGGGGGGGAGAGAATCATTCAGCCCTGGGGAGAGGGATGCCGTGGCGGAAGAGAAAGAGACGTCTCCAGTGTGAACTGCTCCTGGGCCTGAACAAACCCACCAAACAGGTCTAGCACAGTGGGAGGGCGGGCCAGGCAGAGAGTCATTGCCTCACCCGCATCCAGCCTGGAAGATGCACCGGCAGCCCAGCCCCAGGCCCAGGCTGACAGACCGACAGTGAGCTCCCCACCCCAAGATACAGCATGAAAACAGGCCATTCGGCCCACCGAGTCTTGTGCCGACCTATGATCACCCTGTACACCAGCACTATCCCACACACTGGGGACAACTCACAGAAGCCAATTAACCTACAACCCTGCATGCCTTTGAAGTGTGGGAGGAAATAGGAGCACCCGGAGAAAACCCACGCAGTCACAGGGAGAAGGTACAAACTCCGTACATAGTCTGGATCGGACGCAGGTCTCTGGCGCTCTAGAGAAGCAACTGTACAGCTGCGGCACTGTGTCACCCTCCTCCACCTTCAGCTGGATGATAATGCCAGCTTTGTGCGGGAGCCACTGACACCCAGTCGGAGTGGGTAGGAGAGTGGGCTGGGGAAGGGTGAATTTATGAGGGAGGGGAGAAGGGAGTAAGAATAAGCACAGGGGCTGGTAGGGGGAGGAGGAAGTTTATGGGGAGGGTGAACGGAGGGAGAGAGCAAGAATATGGATGGTGGGGACAGATGGGGGCAGAGGTAGTTTATCGGGCTAATGGAAGGGAGGGTTTTGGATCTGGGAGGGAAATGCAAATGCATTCACGGTTTCCAATAATTGTGGAAGACCAGCGCCCTCACAAAAGCCTCTCCCTCCTGTCCCTGTCAAAGGGCCAAGGAATTCTCTTTCTAAATATTCCAATGATTCCGTGTCTTTAGTCAGAATGTTCACAGATTGCAGACGTTGGAATCTGAAGCCACAGACAAAGTATGGGAGTAACTCCTGGGTCCACTGCTCTTAATGATGTTAGGGTAGCTTACCGTCATGTGATTAATTGGACTTTATCTTGCACTAAACATTGTTCCCTTTATCCTGTATCTGCACAATGTGGAGAGTTTGATTGCAATCATGTAGTCTTTCCGCTGACTGGATAACAAGCAACAAAAAGCCTTTTCACTGTACCTTGGTACATGTGACAATAATAAACTAAACTAAAGTGTATCAAGGTGCACTGAAAAGTTTTATTTTGCATGCTATCTAGATCAGATAATAGCACAGATAAATCCAATCAAGTCAAAAGTGCAATAGATAGAGAAAAGGGGAAGATACAGAGTGCAGAATATAGTTCTGAGCAGCATTTCCTCAGACCTGTCCCACACTGATGTGTGAACCTATTCTGTCTCCTCGCCCCCACCCTCACAGGCGATCCGGTTACACTGCCAAGCCTGCCGTGCGTGCCCCGATCTAGTCATACCACCATCACACCCTCATGCACAGCGACCGCCCTCAAGCACAGTGGCCGGAACGGGCACCTTGACTGCAGTGTTTTCCTGGAAGTGGGAGGTGTGGGTCCATCCCGCCTCAACTAACTTCTCGGACAGCTCATTCCATATTCCCACCACCCTCTGTGTGGAAAAGGGAGCCGGTGATAATGGTCGCAAGGAGCAAGGCCGGTAGGAAGGTGAACAGGGTCTAACCTCCCACGCCCTCAAGGTCGACAGTGGGAGGCACCCCCAGGGCACAAAGGTGGCCGGGCAAGGAGAGGGACGTTGATACGCTGAACGATCCAGGGGATCGCTTGGATCGCCAGCCGCTCCTCAAGATCTAGTGTGCAGACTGGACTTTGGAAATGGCGCCAAATCTGGCGACGAAAAAAAAAAATCACTGTGTTTTGTACATATGACAATCAAACACAATTGTATTGTATCCCTCCCTGTCCCCTTTACCCATTCTCCCCAAGTGATCGAGAACCGTTACCGGAGGTCAGGGGCTGAAGTGAAGCCCAGTCCATACACTTGGCTGTCGGCCAGTCCAGAATCATAGCCCAACGGGCCAAGCAAGGCGGTGCCAAGACTCTAGGGTCTGAGCTACTGGGAGAGGCTGGGCAGGCTTGGACTTTTTTCCTTGGAGTGCAGGAGGATGGGAGGGGGGAGGGGGGTGGGGGAGAAAGGGGGTGAACAGAGGTGCATAAGATTATGAAGGAAATTTATAGGGTGAATGCACAAAGTCTTTTGCCGAGAGTAAAGGAATCAAGAATCAGAGGACATGGGTTTAAGGTGAGAGGGGAAAGGTTTAATAAGAGCCTGAGGGGCAACTTTTTCCACACATAGGATGGTGGATTTATGGAACGAGCTGCCAGAGCAAGTAGTCGAGGCAGTTACCATAATATATAAAAAACACCTGGACAAGTACATGGATAGGAAAGATTTAGAGGGAAAGAGGCCAAATGCAGACAAATGGGAGTAGTTTAGATGGGTCATCTTGGTCAGCATGTACGTGTTGGACCGAAGGGCCTGTTTTCGTTCTGTGTGTCTCTTTGGCCTCACAATGCTGAGCCATGGAGACCGATGCTCAGCAATCACCAACACCCAAACCACACGGTGGACACACAGCCCAGCTCCTCTGTGGATCAGCACAGTGTGTGGCATTGAGTTTTAGAGATACAGCACGGAAATAGATAGGCCCACCGAGTCTGCAACAACCAGTGTACACTAGTTCTATTCTACACACTCGGGGCAATTTACAGAAGCCAATTAATCTATAAACTGCACGTCTTCAGAAAGTGGGAGGAAACCGGAGCACCCGGAGAAAACCTACGGGGTCACAGGGAGAACATGCAAACTCCGCACAGCCAGCACCCATAGTCCGGATCGAACACGGGCCACAACTGCGCAGATGGAGATATGTATCAGGAGTGGGAAGTAGTGGGACTGAAGGCAGCGGTCGGGGGCTTCAATATGATCCGTTCTGCGCACGTGCCACAGGGTCCCGGCCCACTCTCGCGAGCAAAGGACAGCAGTCCGTGGGGACTGAGTGCTGCAAGGAGCTTACCTCAGGGCGATCCGCTCGCTGCTCCTGCCGAGATGACTGTGTGGGAGGATGGTGCCAGGCTCGGAGAGGGGAGACGGAATGTCCTGCTGCTTCGGGCTTCGGTCCGGGGGGCTCAGCAACGCCGCATTATTCTCCAACTCCTCATCAGGCATGAAGAACTGGAAGAGAGAGGCATAGGACCATAAGTCGGCAGCAAAGTGCAACAGGGAGCACACTGACAGTCGAGCACAAAGACTATAGACTATAGACACAGATGATGGTTCATACATTCCAGCTTTCTCGCCCCCCTCTACAATCAGTCTGAAGTAGGGTCTCGACCCAAAACGTCACCCATCCTTTATCACCAGGGATGTTGCCAGTATGATCAAGACCCACACCACCCTGGCCACGCTCTCATCTCGCTGCTACCATCGGGAAGAAGGTACAGGTGCCTGAGAACCGTGACCTCCAGGTTCAAGAACAGCTTCTTCTCAGCAACCATCAGGCTCTTGAACAATGCACAACACGAAACTCAGCAAGAGACGACACAGTGCTGGAGTATCTCAGTGGGTCAGGCAGGATCTCTGCAGAACATGGATAGATGATGATTCAGGTTGAGACCCTTCTTCAGAAGGCTGACCCCAAATCGTCACCTATTCATGTTCTCTAGAGATGCTGCCTGACTTGCTGAGTTACTCCAGCACTTTGTCTTTTTTTCCATTTGCAACCCAGCACCTGCAATTCCTTATATCTGCTAACCTCAGCAGAGGGTGAATGCACTGTCTTTTAGGCAGATTAGGGGAATCAAGAACCAGAGGACATAGGTTTAAGGTGAGAGCGATAAGATTTAAAAGGAACCCGAGGGACAATTTCTTTTATACAGAAGGTGGTGGGTAAATGGAACGAACTGTCAGAGGAAGTAGTGCTGACTGGTTAGCACGCAACAAAAACATTTCACTGTATCCCGGTACATGTGACAATAAACTAAACTAGTTAAGGCAGATACAATAATGGCATTTAAAAATAATTTGAATAGTTGTATAGATAAAAAAGGTTGAGAAGGATATGGGCCAAACACAGGCAAATGGGACAAGGGCAAATGGGCATCTTAAGAGTGGTATGTAAATGATGGGCTGAAGGACCTGTTTCTGTGCTGTCTGATGTTGCTCAGGATCCATGCACTACTCTCTGGCCTGAGTGCAGGAACAGGGAACTGTAGGTGCTAGTTTACAAAAAAAAACACATACAAAGTGACGGACGGGTGATGTTCTGGGTCAGGGCCCTTCTTCCGACTGATTGTGGTGGGAAGAAAGCTGGAAAAGAGAGGTGTGACAAACTGTGATGGGGATAGGTGGATACAGATGAGGGGGGAATGGGAGTTCGGTTGTAGGTTATTTACCTACATCCCCCTTCCTAGTTCTCCCACCAGTCTTACTGTTTCTGACTGCATTCTATCTTTGTCCCGCCCACTCCCCTGACATCAGTCTGAAGGGTCTCGACCCGAAACGTCACCCCTTTCTTTTCTCCAGAGATGCTGCCTGTCCCTCTGAGTTACTCCAGCATTTTGTGTCCACCTTTGATTTAAACCAGCATCTGCAGTTCTTTCTTACACATATCTCCTCTGGCAGTTCGTTCCATACACCCATCACCATTCTCCGGCAAATTTCAAAGTGTTGGAGTAACGCAGGCAGCAATAATAAATTAAACTAAACTAAACTAAATTATCCAATACTTTGTATTTTGGCAACATCTTACCTGCCATCTCCAACGCCAGGTAAACCCTCTCTCCCTAAAGATGCCAGTATATTTTTTTACCTTGTTTCTTTCTAATGCCTTGCTAACGATCCAATACTCTGCTCATTATCAGCTCATTGACCGATCTAAATATAGTATTTTGTCTTGTACCTCTGTCCTTCTCCCACCAGCTCTGCTTTTAAACTGTTACCTCTCCATCCACTCCCCCCCCCCCACAGCCCTGAGAGAGGGTCGTTGACCCAAACGTTTCTCTTTCCCCTGACGTTGATGGGCAGACAGAGAGCTTCCAGCAGTGGTGTTGTTGGTTCAGCCAATGTGCCTCGACCAGGAGAGCATGGGGTGGAGTGGGGGGAGGTTCAGCTGATGGGGGGAGGCCCAACATTCAGTCAGGTATGGTTCATCAGTCATGGCAGCAGAATTAGGCCATTTGGCCCTTCAAGTCTATTCCGTAATTCAATCATGGTTGATCTATATTTCACTCTCAACACCATTCTCTTGCCTTCTCCCCGACACCTGTACTAATCAAGAATCTGACAATCTCCACCTTAAAAATATCCATTGACCTGACCTGTGGAATTCTCTGCCTCAGAAGGCAGTGGAGGCCAGTTCGTTGGATGCTTTCAAGAGAGAGCTGGATAGAGCTCTTAAGGATAGCGGAGTGAGGGGGTATGGGGAGAAGGCAGGAACAGGGTACTGATTGAGAGTGATCAGCCATGATCGCATTGAATGGCGGTGCTGGCTCGAAGGGCTGAATGGCCTACTCCTGCACCTATTGTCTATTGTCTATTGCCTCCACTGGTGTCTGTGGCAATGAATTCCACAGATTCATCACCCTCCGACTAAAGAAATTTCTCCCCATCTAAAGGTATGTCTAAGACTATGGCCTCTGGTCCTAGACTCTTCCTCCAGTGGAAACATTCTCTCCACATCCACTCCATCCAGGCCTTTCACATTGAACAATAAATTCTCCAATTTTAGGTAAATAGGTACCTCTGCCTCACCTGGAAAGACTGTTGGAGTCCTTGGATGGAGTCGAGGGGGGAGGTAAAGGGAGTGGTGTTGCATCTCCTGCGGTTGCAGGGTAAAGTACCCAGGGAGGGGGAAGTTTGGGTGGGAAGGGACGAGTTCACCAGGGAGTTTCAGAGGGAACGGTCTCTGCGGAAAGCAGAAAGGGGTGGAAATGGCAAGATGTGGCCAGTAGTGGGATCACGTTGGAGGTGGCGAAAATGTTGGAGGATTATATGCTGTATGCGACGGCTGATGGGGTGGAAGGTGAGGACAAGGGGGATTCTGTCCTTGTTACGAATGGGGGGAGGGGGAGCAAGAGCAGAGCTGCAGGATATCGAGGAGACCCTAGTGAGAGCCTCATCTATAATGGAAGAGGGGAACCCCCGTTCCCTAAAGAATAAGGACATCTCTGATGCCCTGGTATAGAAAACCATATCCTGGGCGCAGATGTAGCGTAGACAGAGGAATTGGGAGTAGGGGATAGAGTTTTTACAGTAAGCAGGGTGGGAAGAAGTGTAGCCTAGATAGCAATGGGAGTCAGTAGGTTTGTAGTTGACGTCGGTCAATAGACTGACAATAGTCAATAGACGGTGAGATCTAGAAACGGTTGGGAAATGTCGGAGATGGTCCAAGTGAATTTGAGAGCAGGATGGAAATTGGTCGTGAGGTTGATGAAGTTAGTGAGTTCTGCATGGGTGCAGGAGGTAGCACTGATGTAGTTGTCAATGTAGCGGACGTAGAGTTTGGGGATAGGGCCAGTGTACGCCTGGAACAGTGATTGTTCGATGTACCTACAAAGAGCCCATAGCTATGCCATGGATTTGGAGGAAGTGGGAGGAGTCGAAGGAGAAGTTGTTGAGGGTAAGGACCAGCTCTGCTAGGCAGAGGAGAGTATTAGTAGATGGAAATGGCTGGTTCTGCGGTCGAGGAAGAAACGGAGGGCTTTAAGACCTTCCTGGTGGGGGATGGAGGTGTAGAGTGACTGGACATCTATAGTAAAGATGAGGGAGTGGGGGCCTGGAAAACGGAAGTCATTGAGGAGATGAAGAGCAGTGAGGTGTCTTGGACATAGGTCGGGAGGGATTGGACCAAGGGGGGATAGGATGGAGTCGAGGTTTGTGGAAATTAATTCGGTGGGACATGAACAAGCAGAAACAAGGGGGTGTCAGGACAGTTTGTTTGTGAATTTTGAGGAGAAGATAAAATCGGGCCATGCAGGAGGCTTTAGAAGGCAGAGAGCCGGAAATGATGAAATGGTGTTTGAGATTAAGGCCTGGTGCTCGTCTGTGGGGTCATGGTCCAAGAATAAGTAGGAGGAGGTGCCTAAGAGTTGTCGCCTGGCCTTTGTCTGGTAGAGGTCAGTGTGCCAGACTGCCACGGCACCTCCCTTGTTGGCGGGTTTGATTATCAAGTCAGTGTTGCTGCAGAGTGAGTAGAGGGCGGTACGTTCGGGGGGGGGGGAGAGGTTAGAGTAAGTCAGGGGAGTGGAAAGGTTGAGGAGTTGGATGTCCCACCGGCAGTTGGAAATGAAAAAGTCTAAAGAAGGTAGAGGGCCATCCGGGGGAGTCCAAAAGGAGGGGGGTCCGTTGGAGATGGGTGATTTTCTGCACCCTTTTCTGCTTTCCGCAGAGACTGTTCCCTCCGAAACTCCCTGGTCAACTCGTCCCTTCCCACCCAAACTACCCCCTCCCTAGGTACTTCCCCCTGCAACCGCAGGAGATGCAACACCTGTACCTTTACCTCCCCCCTCAACTCCATCCAAGGATCCAAACAGTCTTTCCAGGTGAGGCAGAGGTTCACCTGCACCTCCTACAACCTCATCTATTGTATCCGCTGTTCCAGGTGTCAACTTCTCTACATCAGCGAGACCAAGCGCAGGCTCGGCGATCATTTCGCTGAATACCTCCGCTCAGTCCTTCTTAACTTACCTGATTTCCCGGTTGCTCAGCACTTCAACTCCCCATTCCATTCCCAATCTGACCTTTCTGTCCTGGGCCCCCTCCATTGTCAGAGTGAGGGCTCAGCGCAAATTGGAGGAACAGCACCTCATATTTCGCTTGGGTAGTTTACACCCCAGCGGTATGAACATTGACTTCTCTAACTTCATATGGCCCTTGCATTCCCTCTCCATCTCCTCCTCCTTCCCAGTTCTCCCACTCGTCTTACTGTCTGCGACTACATTCTATCTGTCCTGCCCACTCCCCTGACATCAGTCTGAAGAAGGGTCTCGACCCGAAATGTCACCCATTCCTTCTCTCCAGAGATGCTGCCTGACCCGCTGAGTTACTCCAGCATTTTGTGTCTGCCAGCGGAGATAGGCAGGTACAATAACAACATTGAACAGGGACATGGATACTAAAGGTTCAGAGAGATATGGGCCAAATATGAGCAAATGGGACTAATTTAGATGGGGCATCTTGGTCAGCATTGACGAGTTGGGTGGAAGGGCCTGTTTCCCCTCTATGACCCAATTGATAAGTTCCTTGAATGATGACGGCCAGCGTGTCTTGCTCAACATTTCTGCATCTGCAGTGTCTCGGGTCTCCATTAACCAGCTCCATATGCTCTTACATCTTACACCTTAACTCTTTTTCCAGGCTCTGCGTTGAATCATGTAACCCCACCTCCCACACTCGAGTCAAACAACAGGAAGCAGGTGAGAAGAGGAGGGAGATAGAGAGTGGGGAAAGGAGGGAGAATGATGGTAGGGTAGGGAGAGTGAGATAGGAGGGTGGGGAGGTGCAGGTGGGGACAAGAATGATAGAAGGGTGGGGAAAGGAGGGAGAAATGGAAGTTGGTGGATAGGGAGAGGACGGTAGGGGAGAGGACGGTAGGGGAGAGGACGGTAGGGGAGAGGACGGTAGGGGAGAGGACGGTAGGGGAGAGGACGGTAGGGGAGAGGACGGTAGGGGAGAGGACGGTAGGGGAGAGGACGGTAGGGGAGAGGACGGTAGGGGAGAGGACGGTAGGGGAGAGGGGGTAGGGTAGGGGGTAGGGTAGGGGGTATGGGAGAGGGGGGTAGGGGAGAGGGGGGTAGGGGAGAGGGGGGTAAGGTAGAGGGGGGTAGGGGAGAGGGGGGTAGGGGAGAGGGGGTAGGGGAGAGGGGGGTAGGGGAGAGGGGGGTAGGGGAGAGTGGGGTAGGGGAGAGGGGGGTAGGGGAGAGTGGGGTAGGGGAGAGGAGTGGTAGGGGAGAGGAGTGGTAGGGGAGAGGAGTGGTAGGGGAGAGGAGTGGTAGGGGAGAGGAGTGGTAGGGGAGAGGAGTGGTAGGGTAGGGGAGAGAGAGATAGAGGAGAGAGAAGAGAGGGTTGGGTTGTGGAGAGGGGGGTAGGGGAGAGGGGGTAGGGGAGAGGGGGGTAGGGGAGGAGAGGGGGGTAGGGAGCAGAGAGCAGGGGAGAGGAGGGTAGGGTGAGGGACCGAGGGGAGAGGACGGAGGGGAGGGAGAGTCAGAGGGTGGGAAGAGGTTGGTGAGAGAAGGAATGGTAGAGAAAGGAGGGTGGCGGGGTGAAAGTAGGGAGGGAGGGTGGGGAGAGGAGGGAGATGGAGGGTAGGGAAAGATTTCACCATCTGCGGTTTACTTTGTATTCCAGAGACCCGACCAATCCTCACCCCCCCCACCCCCCACTGCCAGAACCCACGCCCCCACCCCGCACTCCCACCCTCACAGCGGCACCATCCACACGAGCTGCCCAGCACCGTCCCGCCCTCTGCTCCCAAACCGCAGGCCCGTACCTGGACATCGCCAGCGGCGTCTTGCTCCGCGGGCTCCTTCTTCTCCTGCGTGCCGTCGCTGTGATCATCCTCCTCGTCCCCCTCCTCGATGGTGGGCGCGCCCGTCGGAGATGAGGCAGTCTTCTTGCTCTTCTTCTGCGTCCCCTTCTTCCTGCGGCCCTCCGAGGGTAGGTGTGTGGACAGGGGATGGTGAGTGTGGAGGGACGAGTGGCGGTGGTCTGTGCGAGGGACGGACACAAGATTCATGGTGGACTTAGGTTTACTATTGTCACGTGTACCCAGGTACAGTGATAAGCTTTGTTTTGCATGCTATCCAAACACATCAGATAATACTGCACATTGAAACAATCAACTCAAACTCAAGTACAACAGGCAGAGCAAAGGGGAAGATTCAGAGTGTAGAATATAGTTCTCAGCATTGTAGCGCATCAGTTCCAGAGAAGAAGTCCAATGTCTGCAATGCAGTAGAGGTGAATCAGACATTTCCCTGGCTTATTGAAGGACCGTTCAGAAGTCTGATAACAGAGTGGGAGCAGCTGTTCCCGAGTCTGGCGGTGCGTGCTTTCAACCTTCTGTACCTTCTGCTGGATGAGAGCTGGGAGAAGAAAAGGGTGGGATATGTCTTTGATGATGTTGGCTGCTGTGATTTTACTGAGAGGTGAAACATAGAAAATAGGTGCAGGAGTAGGCCATTCGGCCCTTCGAGCCTGTACCGCCATTCAATATGTATCCGTACCTGCCTTCTCTCCATACCCCCTGATCCCTTTAGCCACAAGGGCCACATCTAACTCCCTCTTAAATATAGCCAATGAACTGGCCTCAACCACCTTCTGTGGCAGAGAATTCCACAGATTCACCACTCTGTGTGAAAAAAAACGTTCTAATCTCGGTCCTAAAAGACTTCCCCCTTATCCTTAAAATGTGACCCCTTGTTCTGGACTTCCCCAACATTGGGAACAATCTTCCTGCATCTAGCCTGTCCAACCCCTTAAGAATTTTGTAAGTTTCTATAAGATCCCCCCTCAATCTTCTAAATTCCAGCGAGTACAAGCCGAGTCTATCCAGTCTTTCTTCATATGAAAGTCCTGCCATCCCAGGAATCAATCTGGTGAACCTTCTCTGTACTCCCTCTATGGCAAGAATGTCTGAAGCAGCCTTTAGAGTCATAGGGCACCAGAGAATGAAGAGGACAGCCAATGAGAGCAGTCAGGGCTGTGATTCCCTGCAGCCCATTTGGTAGACAGAACACTCTCACAAGTGGCAACGCGTAAATGATCAGTGAAACTGCTTTAGGGATGCTGGCTGAGGGAAAATATTGGACTGGGCTGGTGGTGGTCACTCAACCGGACAACGGCAATGTCTTCAGATCTACAGAGGAGTCACAGAGTCATGCACCTGTACAGCATGGAAACAGGCCCTTCAACCAAGGTGGTATTCTGGGATAGTCTCATTTGCCATCATTTGGCCCGTATCTCGGCTTTGCGATCCATATTTATTCAAATGTCTTTTAAAAGTCATAATTGTATCCGTTTCTACAGCTTCCTCTGGCAGCTCGTTCCAGATATGGACTACCCCCGGAGTGAAACGGTTGCTCCAGAAGTCCCTCTTAAATCTCTCCCCTCTCACCTTAAGCTTGTGCCCTCTAGTTTTAGAATCCTCTGGTACTGGAAAAAATGGTGCCACAACCTGGCGACTCTTGTATCTTGTCTCAGTGGACTATTTCTATAAACATAGTACTTCATGTAAGATTGTGCTTATGTATAGTAATACTTTACTGAAATGTATGCAAAATAAGAATTTCACTGTACCTCGGTATGTGTAACAATACCGAACTATTAAACCACTGTACTTGAGTTTAACTTGACTGGATACCTGTATGGTGTGTCTGGTGTGTTTGGAGAGCATGTAAAACAAAGCTTTTCACTGTTTATGTGTCAATAATAAACCTAAACCTGACTTAACCTAACACTTTGTGTTATGCTCAATTACTCCCTGCTGATTCGTGTCAAGCCGATGCAAACTAGGTTGCTGTTCAGAAACACTCTGCTGGATGAACTCCGTGGATATCCGTAGGGGAGAGGAACAGTCAATGTTTTGTGCCAAAACCCTGCGTCAGGGCTGAGAGTGGGGTGGAGAGATAGCTGGTATAACGAGCTGAGGGCAAGGGTGAGACAGGGGCCAGCAAGAAGGGGTGAAGGATGATGGGCAGGTGGGGAGGGGTGGAGTGGTACACAGAGGCAGGAGGGTGAGAGGTGGAAGTCTCCAGATGCCACCATCCCCGGTCTGGCCCGGGAATGTGTGGGATTCAGAGGGACCTGGTCAGCAGAGGCAGCATTTAGAGGGGCACTCCCACTCGAAGTGTGACTTGGGTAGCAGAAACACACTCACACTCGAAGTCTGCCTCGTCGAAGGTGCGCCGGGCTTCATCCACACACCGACTGGACGCATCGTGAAGCAGGTCGTCGAACCGCTCAACGCCCCAGGTCTTGTTCAGATCCTCCTCCTCCTCATCTTCAATCCTGAGGGGCCCCACAGGCAGCGGGCCCTGCTCGCTCTGTGGAAGAACATAAACACCCATCAGTCCCCGCTCCGCACGGCCTGGGGCAACCGGGCTCCCTGCAAGGTAGCCAGCCCGGACTGGAGGCGGTAGCCAGCCCGGAGTGGAGATGGTAGCCAGCCCGGAGTGGAGATGACGGACCTGGAGGACCTGGACTGAGCTGATCCGAGTTAAATCATCATGAACATCTGTCCACTGGCAGCAACATCAGAAATATCTGCTCACTGGCATCACCAGATCAGTGCTAACCAACATCATCAAAGACCATTTTCACCCCAATCATTTCCTCTTCTCGCTTCTTCCATTGGGCAGAAGTCAAGAGAGTTAAGTGTATGAACCAAAACTGGAACAATGAGATTCTTACTTGAAGCATCATAACAGGTCTGTAAACTGTCCCCGTAGATAACATAATAAACAAAACAAATGTTGAATGAATTAAAATAAATATACCCAATATTAGTGCAAAGCAAAAGTCCCTGTTGCAACCAAGACAGTGGTTCAGCAGTGTTTGTAGCCTGATGGTTGTTGGGAAGAAGCTGTTGCTGAACCTAGAGGTCAGAGTTTTCAGGCCCCTGCACTTTCTTCCCAATGGCAGGAGTGAAATGAAAGCATGGCTGTGGCCTTTGATGATGCCGGTCTTTGACAGCCTTTTTGACATTGGGGAGGTCAGTGCCCGTGATGGACCCTTAAAGGACATATCACCAGATTCAGGAACAGCTTCTTCCCCGCTGTTAGCAGACTGCTGAACAGTCCTACCATAACCTAGGGTGCAGTCCCAATCTTCCAACCTACCTCATTGCGAACCTTGCACATTTTCTCTGTAACTGTAATAAAATAACACTGCAACACTATATTCTGTACTGATAATTTTCTCCTTAGCGCAGCGGTAGAATTACTGCCTTACAGAGCCAGAGACCCAGGTTCGATCCTGACTACGGGTGCTGTCAGTATGGAGTGTGTACCTTCTCCCCGTGACTGCGTGGGTTTTCTCCAGGATCTCTGGTTTCATCTCACACTAAAGTCGTATAGCTTTGTAGGTTAATTGGCTTGGTAAATATTGTAAATTGTCCCTCGGGTGTGTAGGATAGTGTTAGCCTGCGGGGAATGCTGGTTGGTGCGGAATCGGTGGGCCGAGGAACCTGTTTTCACGCTGTATCTCTAATCTAAACCAAACACTACCTGTTGCACTGGTGTATGTAGACACATGGAACTGCATATGCTGGTTTACAAAAAAAGACACAAAGAGCTGGAGTAACTCCACGGGTTAGGCAGCATCTCTGGAGAACATGGATAGGTGATCTCCAGGTTCAAGAACAGCTTCTTCCCAGCAACTTGAATACTGCACAACACTAGCCTCAGCAAATGTAGTCTACTATGGACTTGTTTTTGTTGGACTACAGACTTCATTTTTGCACTGTTATGGTCTGATTACCTGGTATTACTGATGATTAACTTATTGCCTTGTTGATTATTATATATTTATCCTTGTGTCATTGTATTAATGGGCCTGTTAAGCTGCAGCAAGCAAGAATTTCATTGTCCTGTTGGTGGTACATATGACAATTAAACACTGTTGACTAATCACCATTCTGAAGTGAAGTGAGGGGACTGAAATGAGGGGACCCGGCAGACCGTGGCCAGTGGGGGAAAGCCGCCGAGCCGGCCCCCTGTTCGTCGTCCGAAGACCAGAGACTGGAAGGATGGAGCTGGTGACGACGATGGATATAACGGGTGAGGAGCAAGGGAGAGGAGAGGGAACCAGGTCTGGCCCACCGAGCCCTCAAGGTCGGATGCGGGAGGCAAAGGTCCCCAGGGAACAAAGGTGGACGGGCGAGGAGAGGAACATTGGTTGGCTAAATGATCCACACGTCCAAGGAAGGTGATGGCAGGAGACCCGCAACAGCCTGGGGCTTGCCTAGATCGGACACTGCTCATAACAACTAGAGCACGGACTGGACTATGAAAATGCCGCCAAAACATGGTGCCTCTTGCATACGGGAACGGTAAACTATTTCTGTACAATTTGCTAATCGAGGACGTGGTTAGGTATGGCAATATTCTACTGAACTGTTTGGAAGAGAAGAATTGCACTGCGTAGTCGCACATGTGACAATAAAAGCACCATTGAACCATTGAAGGCTGACAATTCCCCACGTCTGATAGCTTCCATCCCAGGGTCCTGACCATCAGAGGTAGAGACAGTAGCTGGCATAATGTTGGCATCCATCTATAAGCATGACCTAGCCCGTCATTTAGAAAGTTAATGAGGCTCAGAGTAGATGCAGGGAAAACACAGGCCTATCTGTACTTTTAAAAGGCCCTTGATAAGGTGGTTACACAAATAGGGGCTCAGAGGGTTGTGGATAACATGAGCAGAGACGAGATTGGTTGAAGGACAAAAGAAGGGCAGAAACTAGAATAAGTCAGCAGATTATACACAGTCAGACAGCAGTAGAGGTCAACCCAGGTTTGTATATCACACTTTGGACGATTAGAGCGGTGAACAACTGGAAAGGGGTTGGAGTACCAGAACAACAAGGTCTTGTGAAGTCCAACAGGGCTTTGAAATACTTAATGCAGATTCAGTCAGCAGAACAACTGGTTGCATCCTGGATCGGCAACTCGAAAACGCAGGAAAAAAGATTACTGAGAGTGGTGGACACTGCCCGGTCCATCATGGGTACTGACCTCCCTCCCCACCATCGAAGGGATCCACAGGAGGTGCTGTCTCATAGAGGAAGCCAATATCATCAAAGACCCACACTATCCTGGCCAAGCTCTCATCTCGCTGCTACCATTGGGAAGAAAGTACAGGAGCCTGAAAACTGTGACCTCCAGGTTCGAGAACAGCTTCTTCCTGGCAACCGTCAGGCTCTTGAACTACACAACACTGATCTCAGCGTCTCTGATCTTTTATGGACTGTGTTTGGATTTACTTTGCATTTGCACTATTATGGTTATCTGCTATTATGATTAATTTATTATATCTGTTATATTGATCTGTGTGTTATTGCGTTTATGGGTCTGTAAAGCTGCAGCACATAAAAATGTCACTAGTCAGTTGTCGGTGCATATGATAATCAAACACACGTGATTCTTCAACATGAGGGCTGCACTTGCCTGTGGTCACACTCCCAGCCATTCACCAAATAATTTCAGGGATGAAGGGTTGATCAATGGTCATTTGAGATCGGTTAATACTCACTGCTTAAGAAATGGCGGGTGGTGAATCAGTGGAATTCATTGTCACAGAAAGTTGCGGAGGCCAAGTCAGTGGATATTTTTAAGGTAGAGATAGATAGATCTTTGATTAGTCCAGGTGTCAGGGGTTATGGGGAGAAGGCGGGAGAATGGAGCTGAGAGGGAGAGATAGATCAGCCATGATTGAATGGCGGAGTAGACTAATTCTGCTCCTATCACTTATGACCATGGAAACAAGAGGTGATCTCACTGGGGTAAAAGAGACTCCGAGAGGGAGGGACAGGGTGGGTGGCACAGAGATTGCTTCATCAATTTGTGGTATTTAAGAGGGTTTTGGATCGGCAAATGGATATGCAGGGAGGGATATGGTTCGTGGGCAGGCAGAATCATGGAAGTGTAGAGCTTCGGCCCACATTGTCCTTGCCGACCAGGTGAGCACACTGGGCTAGTCCCATTTGCCTGTATTTGGTCCATATCCCTCTAATCCCTTCCTATCCACATATCCACTCAAATGTCATAAGGTCATAAGGAATAGCAGTAGAATTAGGCCATTTGGCCCATCAAGTATACTCTGTCATTCAATCAAGGCTGATCTATCTCTCCCTCCTAACCCCATTCTCATGCCTTCTCCCCATCACCTCTGACACTTGTACTAATCAAGAATCTATCTGTCTCTGCCTTAAAAACTTCCACTGACTTGGCCTCCACGGCCTTCTGTGGCAAAGAATTCCACAAATTCACCACCCTCTGACTAAAGAAATTTCTCCTCATCTCCTTCCCAAAAGAACGTCCTTTAATTCTGAGGATATGTCCTCTAGTCCTAGACTCTCCCACCAGTGGAAACATTCTCTCCACATCCACTCTATTCAAGCCTTTCACGATTCTGTATGTTTCAATGAGGTCCCCCTCATTCTTCTAAACTCCAGCGATTACAGGCCCAACGTCTTTGAGAAGTTGTAATTGTAACTATTTTCATAACTTCTTCTCATAACTCGTTCCAGATATGGACTACCTCGAGTGAAAAAGTTGCCCCCGAGGTCCCTCTTATATCTCTCCCCTCCCACCTTAAGCATGTGCCCTCTAGATTTAGAATCCTCTACTTTGGGAATAAGACTGTGAGCATTCACTTTATCCATGCCCCTCATAATCTTGTACACCTCAAATAGGTCAGCCCACTGTACTGTAAAGATACAAAATCACAGTATTTCTTAGCATTTATCTTGGCCTCATGTTACTGCACAGGCATTGTGGACTGAAGGTGCTGTTCCTGTGCTGTATTGTTCCATGTTCTGAACTAGAGTTCAATGAACAATGGGGCAGCGCGGTGGCGCAGCGGTAGAGTTGCTGCCTTACAGCGCCAGAGACCCAGGTTCGATCCTGACTACGGGTGCTGTCTGTACGGAGTTTGTACGTTCTCCCCATGACTCAGTGGATTTTTTCTGGGTGCTCCAGTTGGCTTTGGTAAAGATTGTAAATTGTCCCTAGTGTGTAGGATAGTGTTAGTGTACAGGGTTCGTTGGTCGGTGCGGACTCGGTGAGCTGAAGGGCCCGTTTCTGCGCTGTATCTCCAAATTTTTTTTTTTTAAATGGCAGAATATGAGAGTAATTGAGTTGTGGCACGGAGGCGAGAAAAAGCCGCAGCTCTCTCGGCTGAATGTCGACTAGTGTGGAGCTATGGTGCTGTTACCTGCTCCGTACAAACAAGCAAGTCCATGCCCTGATCTCCCGCACTGGCTATCTTTGTCATCACCTGTGGATTCTGTAACATGCCTCAGGTTGATCTGCGGCTTGTGATACGATCGGTTTAACCTCGACTATCTGCCGTGGCCTGTTTACAAAACAAGGCAACGAGTGGGGAGATGGTGGGAAATGTTCTTTCCTGTGACAGCTGCTCCTCTCGAACATTATTCACCTTCAACCCCCCCCCCCTCCCCCCCGGTGCCCATCCCACCCTCTCATTAACAGCCCATCTATTGCCCCACACAATAGACAGTGACGTTACAACAAGGGCTCTTCATCAGCAGGCGAGGGAACGGGTGAATCCAAGACACCAGACAGCTGGAGTGGTGAATCTCCCAGCGACAATCAGCAATAGAACACCCATGCAACAGGCAGCCAGGACAGGCGGCCGGGGGGGACAGGCGGCCGGGGGGGACAGGCGGCCTGGGGGGGACAGGCGGCCCGGGGGGGGGGACAGGCGGCCGGGGGGGACAGGCGGCCCGGGGGGGGGACGACAGGCCCTTCGGCCCACAATGTGCATGTCGAACATGGTGCCAAATTAAACCAATCTCCTCTGCCTGCACAAGATCCATGTCCCTCCATTCCCTGCATATCCATGAGCCTATCCAAAAGCCTCTTAAATGCCTCTATCATATCTGCCTCCACCACCCCTGGCAGTGCGTTCCAGTCACCCACCAGCCTCTGCGCAAAATGACTTGCCCTGCACATCTTTAAACTTTGCTCCTCTCCCCTGAAAGCTATGCCCTCTTGTCTTTTGACATTTCCACCCTGGGAAAAGGTTCTGGCTATCTCTGGCTCTATCAGGTCTCCCCTCAACCCCCAACACTCCAGAGAAAACAATCGAAGTTTGTCCAACCTCTTACTTATAGCCAATACCCTCTAGTCCAGGCATCAAATGGTAAACCCCTTCTATATCCTCTACAAAGCCTTCACATCCTTCCAGTAATGGGACGACCAGAAGTGCCTGCAACATTCCAAATGTGGCCCGACCAAAAGTCAATAGGTGCAGGAGTAGGCCATTCAGCCCTTCGAGCCAGTCCTCTAAAACTGCATCATAACCTCCTGACTCATATACTCAATGCCCTGATTGTTGTAGAGGTCACAATAATAAACGAATGGACCTAGATGAGGAGACATTTGTTCATTCAACAATTGGTTAATGGTTGGAATGCTCTTGGAGATTGCGGCAGAGTACATTCAAGGCAGAATTTGGGTGGAAAAGACTTAGAGGGTTGTCCGGGAGGAGTTAGTCGTGGGAAATTGCGATGAGGCCGGTTCAGGTTTATCATTGTCACGTTTACCGAGGTCAGTGAATAGCTTTGTTATGCATGCTATCCAATCAGATTATACATTACCATACATAAATATAATCAAGTCAAACTCAAGTACAATGGGCAGAGCAAAGGGGAAGACACAGGGTGCAGAATATAGTTCTCAGCATTGTAGTGCATCTGTTCCAGACACAAAGTTCAATGTCCGCAATGGGGAATAGAGGCGAATTGGACAGTACCCTAGCATATGGAAGGACCGCTCAGAAGCCTGCTAACAGAAGGGAAGAAACTTTCCCGAGTCTGTAGGTGGCGCTGTCAAGTTTCTGTACCTTCTGCCGGACAATAACGGGGAGAAGGAGGAATGACCAGGGTGGGACAAGTCATTGATTATAGAGTGATACAATGTGGAAACAGGCCCTTCCGCCCAACTTGCCCACAACGGCCAACATGTCCCAGCTACACTAGACCCACCTACCTGCGCCTGGTTCATATCCCTCCAAGCCTATCCTATCCATGCACCGGTCTAACTGTCTCTTAAATGTTGGGATAGTCCCAGCCTCGACTACCTCATCTGGCAGCTTGTTCCATACACCCACCACTGTTTGTATGAAAAAGTTACCCCTCAGATTCCTATTCAATCTTTTCCCTTCACCTTGAACCCATGTCCTCTGGTCCTAGATTCCCCAACTCTAGGCAAGACACTCTGTGCATCTACCCGATCCATTCATCTCATGATTTTGTATACCTCTATAAGATCACCCCTCATCCTCCTGCGCTCCAAGGAATAGAGACCCAGCCTACTCAACCTCTCCCTATAGCTCACACCCTCTAGTCCTGGCAACATCCTCGTAAATCTTTTCTGAATCCTTTCAAGCTTGACAATATCTTTCCTATAACATGGTGCCCAGAACTGAACACAATATTCTAAATGCGGTCTCACCAACGTCTTATACATATGCAACATGACCGCTCAATATCTGTACTCAATACTCTGACTGATGAATGCCAAAATGCCAAAAGCCTTTTTGACCACCTTATCTGCTTGCGACTCGACCTTCAAGGAACCATGCACCTGCACTCCTAGCTCCCTCTGCTCTACAACACCACCCAGAGGCCTACCATTCACTGTGTAGGACCTGCCCTTGTTAGACGTCCCCAAATGTAACACCTCACACTTCTCTGTATTAAATTCCATCAACCATTCCTCAGCCCACCTGGCCAATCGATCCAGATCCTGCTGCAATCTTTCACAACCATCTTCACCATCCGCAAAACCAGCCACTTTTGTATCATTATGTCGGCTGGTGTGAGCTTACTGAGTGATGGTGCAGCCATTAGAATCATAGAGCTGCACAGAATGGAAACAAACTGTTCAGCCACTTCAGTCTACCCCACGACAGAAGGGCGAGGAGTTTGATAGCCACATTGAAAAAGGATCTCCTGTGCGTTCTGTACTGCCATCTTGGTGGAACTAGTCTGTTGTTGAAGGTACTCCTCAGGTTGACTAGTGTGTTGTCATGGAGGGGGTACGCTATATTTTCCAGGATGCTCTGCAGGTAGAGGAGCATCCTCCTCTCCAAGACCACCTCTCATTAATCCAACCGCCCCCAGGACGGAGCCAGCATTCCTGATGAGTTTTTAAAATCCTGTTGGCGTCCGCGGCCTTGGCCCTGATACCCCAGCACACGACACGACAACGGACTGTTCCAGCTGCTATGGTCAGGCAAACGCCTCTGCTGTCATGCTGTGAAAATGGAGAGGGTGAGACGGAGTTTCTTCCCACAGGCCATCAGGACTGTTGACTATTATAACTCCAGGGACTAAATTTACTTTTCTGTATTAATTTTAATTTATATGCTGTAATTGCAACTTTTTTTTGCACAATCCGCAGGCATTGCCACTTTCATTTCACTGCACATCGTGTATGTGTATGTGACAAATAAACTTGACTTGACTTGAAGATGGCACTGGCAACCACCGATTGGTAGAACATCTGCAGCATCTTGCTGCTGATGTTGAAGGAGCGGAGCATTCTCAAAAAGGTTCTTGTACAACCTTTCCTACCCATTGTATTGGTCCAAATGTCTTTTAAATTTAGCTTAGTTTAGTTTAGACATACAGCATGGAAACAGGCCCTTCAGCCTACCTAACATGGATGATTCCAGCTAAACCTTTACTCCAACTCCTCCACCTCAGGAATCTAAGAAAGCTCAGCCATGTCTCTAACAACTCTTAATAACTTCGACAGATGCACCAACCTACTGATGGAATCACAGCTGGCTTGGGAACAGTTCTGGCCCAAGACTGCAAGAAATTGCAGGAAGTTGTGGATGTAGCCCAGTACATCACACTCCCCACCATCAATTCTATCTACATTTTATGCTGCCTCAGGAAAGCTGCCAACATAAGCACGGACCACTCACACCCCAGACAGTCCCACCTCCCCTCTCCCATTAGGCAGAATATTTGGAAGTTTGAATGCACGTACCACCAGTTTCAGGAATAGCTTCTTCCCGGTTGTTATCAGACTACTGAACATACTTACCATAAGCGTAGCTGTATTCCCGATCTTCCAACCTATCTCATTGCCACTTTTACTCTGTAACAATAACGCTGTAACACTACATTCTGCTCTCTGGTATTTTTCTCTTTGTACTACCTGTTGTACTTGTGTACGGCTTGATTGTACTCATGTAGGGTATGATTTGACTGGATAGCACGCAGACAATGTTTCTCACTGCACACCTAGCAATAATAAAGCAATACCCAACTACCTGTGGACTGGGAAAGGATGGAACAAAGGGGGCTGGGGTGAATCAGTAACTGGTTGAAATTGTGGAGCTGGCTGAACTCTTTCTGTACTCTGTTAAAGGGGGATTGCTGGTGGCTGAGCTGCAGGTGTTGCAGGTGTTTCATGAGATGCCAATGGAGTTTATACAACTGTTGCAAGTTGTGCAGGTGTGGCGGGGCGGGCAGGTGTGGCGGGACGGGCAGGCGTGGCGGGATGGGCAGGCGTTGGGGGACGGGCAGGCGTGGCGGGCAGGTGTGGTGGGAAGGGCAGGTGTGGCGGGACGGGCGGGTGTGGCTGGAAGGGCGGGTGTGGCGGGACGGGCGGGTGTGGCGGGACGGGCGGGTGTGGCGGGACGGGCGGGTGTGGCGGGAAGGGCGGGTGTGGCGGGACGGGCAGGTGTGGCGGGACGGGCGGGTGTGGCGGGACGGGCGGGTGTGGCGGGACGGGCAGATGTGGCGGGACGGGCAGATGTGGCGGGACGGGCAGGTGTGGCGGGACGGGCAGGCGTGGCGGGAAGGGCAGGTGTGGCAGGACGGGCAGATGTGGCGGGCAGGTGTGGTGGGAAGGGCAGGTGTGGCGGGACGGGCAGGTGTGGCGGGAAGGGCGGGTGTGGCGGGACGGGCGGGTGTGGCGGGACGGGCGGGTGTGGCGGGACGGGCGGGTGTGGCGGGAAGGGCGGGTGTGGCGGGACGGGCGGGTGTGGCGGGACGGGCGGGTGTGGCGGGACGGGCAGGTGTGGCGGGACGGGCAGGCGTGGCGGGATGGGCAGGCGTTGGGGGACGGGCAGGCGTGGCGGGCAGGTGTGGTGGGAAGGGCAGGTGTGGCGGGACGGGCGGGTGTGGCGGGAAGGGCGGGTGTGGCGGGACGGGCGGGTGTGGCGGGACGGGCGGGTGTGGCGGGACGGGCGGGTGTGGCGGGAAGGGCGGGTGTGGCGGGACGGGCGGGTGTGGCGGGACGGGCGGGTGTGGCGGGACGGGCGGGTGTGGCGGGAAGGGCGGGTGTGGCGGGACGGGCAGGTGTGGCGGGACGGGCGGGTGTGGCGGGACGGGCGGGTGTGGCGGGAAGGGCAGGTGTGGCGGGACGGGCAGATGTGGCGGGACGGGCGGGTGTGGCGGGAAGGGCGGGTGTGGCGGGACGGGCGGGTGTGGCGGGACGGGCGGGTGTGGCGGGACGGGCGGGTGTGGCGGGAAGGGCGGGTGTGGCGGGACGGGCGGGTGTGGCGGGACGGGCGGGTGTGGCGGGACGGGCGGGTGTGGCGGGAAGGGCGGGTGTGGCGGGACGGGCAGGTGTGGCGGGACGGGCGGGTGTGGCGGGACGGGCGGGTGTGGCGGGAAGGGCAGGTGTGGCGGGACGGGCAGATGTGGCGGGACGGGCAGATGTGGCGGGGCGGGCAGGTGTGGCGGGATGGGTAGGTGTGGGAAGGGCAGTTGTGGCAGGACGGGCAGGTGTGGCGGGACGGGCAGGTGTGGCGGGACGGGCAGGTGTGGCGGGACGGGCAGGTGTGGCGGGACGGGCGGGTGTGGCGGGAAGGGCGGGTGTGGCGGGACGGGCGGGTGTGGCGGGACGGGCGGGTGTGGCGGGATGGGCAGGTGTGGCGGGAAGGGCAGATGTGGCGGGATGGGCAGATGTGGCGGGGCGGGCAGGTGTGGCGGGATGGGTAGGTGTGGTGGGAAGGGCAGGTGTGGCAGGACGGGCAGGTGTGGCGGGCTCACAGATATTGTGGGTGTGCAGCCATACACAGTGCACTTCATCCAAGGGTCAGGAAGGCCAGAGGAGCGAACACTCCACCTGGTGGCTCTGTGAACCACTGCAGGAAAAGAGGAACGATGCCCAATTGTGGGTAGTGTAAGAAAATAACTGCAGATGCTGGTACAAATCAAAGGTATTTATTCACAAAATGCTGGAGTAACTCAGCAGGTCAGGCAGCATCTGATGATCCAGCCTGAAGAAGGGTCTCGACCCGAAACGTCACCCATTCCTTCTCTCCTGAGATGCTGCCTGACCTGCTGAGTTACTCCAGCATTTTGTGAATAAATACCCAATTGTGAGTAAGTGACCCGCTGGGGGGGGGGGGGGGGGGTGAAGTGGAGGTGAAGGGAGTGACTGGGGTGGAGGGTAAGGGGTCAGGGAGAGGGGTAGGGGGAATGAGGAAGAAGGGGGGTGAAAGGGGAAGGGCAAGAAGGGGAAAGGAGAAAAAGATTGGGGTGGAGAGAAGGGGTCGGGGATAGGAGCGGGGGAAGGGGGCGGGGAGAGGAGTGGGGGAAGGGGACGGGGAGAGGAGTGCCGGATGGGGGCGGGGAGAGGAGTGGGGGATGGGGGCGGGGAGAGGAGTGGAGGAAGGGGGTGGGGAGAGGAGTGGGGGAAGGGGACGGGGAGAGGAGTGGGGGAAGGGGACGGGGAGAGGAGTGGGGGAAGGGGACGGGGAGAGGAGAGGGGGAAGGGGAGAGGAGTGGGGGGAAGGGGAAGGGAAGAGGAGTGGGGGAAGGGGGTGGGGGATGGGGGCGGGGAGAGGAGTGGGGGAAGGGGGTGGGGAGAGGAGTGCGGGACGGGGAGAGGAGTGGGGGATGGGGGCGGGGAGAGGAGAGGGGGAAGGGGAGAGGAGTGGGGGAAGGGGACGGGAAGAGGAGTGGGGGAAGGGGTGGGGAGAGGAGTGGGGGAAGGGGACGGGGAGAGGAATGGGGGAAGGGGGTGGGGAGAGGAGTGGGGGAAGGGGACGGGAAGAGGAGTGGGGAAGGGGACGGGGAGAGGGGGAAGGGGCGGGAAGAGGAGTGGGGGAAGGGGGCAAGGAGAGGAGTTTGGGAAGGGGACGGGAAGAGGAGTGGGGGAAGGGGGCGGGGAGAGGAGTGGGGGAAGGGGAGGGGAGTGGGGGAAGGGGACGGGAAGAGGAGTGGGGGAAGGGGTGGGGAGAGGAGTGGGGGAAGGGGACGGGGAGAGGAGTGGGGGAAGGGGACGGGGAGAGGAGTGGGGGAAGGGGACGGGGAGAGGAGAGGGGGAAGGGGAGAGGAGTGGGGGAAGGGGAAGGGAAGAGGAGTGGGGGAAGGGGGTGGGGGATGGGGGCGGGGAGAGGAGAGGAGTGGGGGAAGGGGGTGGGGAGAGGAGTGGGGGACGGGGAGAGGAGTGGGGGATGGGGGCGGGGAGAGGAGAGGGGGAAGGGGAGAGGAGTGGGGGAAGGGGACGGGAAGAGGAGTGGGGGAAGGGGAGAGGAGTGGGGGAAGGGGGCGGGAAGAGGAGTGGGGGAAGGGGGCGGGGAGAGGAATGGGGGAAGGGGGTGGGGAGAGGAGTGGGGGACGGGGGTGGGGAGAGGAGTGGGGGAAGGGGACGGGGAGAGGAGAGGGGGAAGGGGAGAGGAGTGGGGGAAGGGGACGGGAAGAGGAGTGGGGGAAGGGGAGAGGAGTGGGGGAAGGGGGCGGGAAGAGGAGTGGGGGAAGGGGGCGGGGAGAGGAGTTTGGGAAGGGGACGGGAAGAGGAGTGGGGGAAGGGGGCGGGGAGAGGAGTGGGGGAAGGGGAGAGGAGTGGGGGAAGGGGGCGGGGAGAGGAGTGGGGGAAGGGGTCGGGAAGAGGAGTGGGATTAAGTGGCGGGGTGGGGGGAAGGGGGTGGGAATGATGTGGGGGGGGGGGAAGGGGATGGCGGTGGGGTGGGAGAAGTGACTGGGGGTGAGATAGGGGTGAAGGGACCGGTGGTGGCAAGGGGCGACGCTGTGAAGGGATTGGGGGCAGTTCCAGCTGTAGTTCCACTCTGACCTCTCTTCACTCTGGACACAAACACCAACTCTCTGCATTCCCCGCCACCCTGTCGCTCACTGACCCTTGACTCACTGCTCTGACATCCCCCTCGGCAGTTCCTTCGTAGATCACACAGCGTGGAAACAGGCCCTTCGGCCCATCTTGCCCTCACCGACCAACATGTCCCATCTGCTCCATTCCCACACTGCCTGCGTTTGGCCCATATCCCTCTAAACCTGTCCTATTCATGTACCTGTACAAAATGGAAATATATAGGGAAAACACACAATTCCACAGTTTATTCCCAGGACTTGTTTTTAGAAGCAATTACAGGAATCAGGCAGCCACAGCGAGATTTAAACACTCTCTGGACAAAGGCTGATTCACACTTTAGGGAAGGAGGGGAGGTCGAGGATGGAATCACACCTCATGGATTGGCAGAGAGGCTTTAGGGGGAGGGGACTGCTCTGCAGGTTAATTGCTAGTTCTAGTACATGTTTATATTTGTCTGCTCTTTCCTCTTCCACACTGCCGAGGTAACTGGCCTGGGCTTGTCAGGAGTCTGCAGGGTACAGAACCAGTGACTGCCACCAGAGGACAGCACTGAGCTGTGTGGCACCGCACTGAGGCAGGTAAAGCTCAGCGTGGGATCAGGAACATCAGAATCACGGAATACCCCGGACTGGGAACACGGGAATCATGGATTCCATGGATAGGCCAGGTTTAGAGGGATATAGGCCAAACGCAGGCAGGTGGGACTAGTGCACATGTGACATGTTGGTTAGCATGGGCAAGTTGGGCCGACGGGTCTTGACCCGAAACGTCACCTATTCCTTTTCTCCAGGAATGCTGTCTGACCCACTGAGTTACTCCAGCTTTTTGTGTCTATCTTCGTGTTAAACCAGCATCTGCAGTTCCTTCCTACACAATCATGGAATATCCTGGACTAGGAACACGGGAATCACGGAATATCCAGGACCAGGGATATGGTAATCAACTAATATTCTGGACCAATATCCTGGGATACTGGGAATTATGGAACATGACCAACTCAGCACTTTGAATGTACCAAGTCAGAACAGTGAATACCATGATCTATTTAGATTAGAGTCATAATGTTGCACAACATAGAAACAGGCCTTTCAGCCCGCAGCTTCTGCCAAGCACCATGCCCGTGTATAATAATCCCACTCTCCTGACATTCGTCCCGTGCCATGAAGTGTGTTGGTACATCCTGAGAGGGGAGGTGCTGCAAAACAGTGATACGTGTATTTTGGACCTTGATTCATTTTCCCAACAGCCTCGACAGTGAAAGCCAGACATAGCTCTGCCCACGGAACAGTTTAAAGGGCCAAATGCCAGCAAATGGGGATGGCTTTGATGGGGATCTTGGTCGGCATGGACAAGGTGGGCTGAAGTGCCTGCTTCTGTGATCTACGACTCTATGACATATTAAAAGAGCCTTGGACAGGTACATGGATAGGAAAGGTTTGGAAGGCTATGGGTCAAACAAGGGCAAATGGGACTAGAGTAGGTGGGGGATTTTGGTCGGCATGGATGAGTTGGACCGAAGGGCCTGTTACCATTCTGTATGACTCTGTGACTCCAACACAGCAGAATGCAATTCAATTCAAGGATGTGAACGGAGGAGAAAAGGAGCAAATACTGGCGACGCAGCTGTGGAGCATTCTGCCGAGCTGCGGAATTCTGGAAACATCGGAAACGGGATGCACTGGTACCACGGTCTGAGGCTGTGCCCTAGATTCACAGGGTCTGCAGCACACTATCACTCTTCACTGTGGAACAGAGTGTTCCTTGAGTCTCTCTCACACCGTAACAGCAACGCTCTCATTCCCATGCATCAGAGCCAGAGACTGACAGAAATAGGGAACACTACACTCGGGCCAAGCTTCCCACCGACCGCTGCACTCCACCTCCCCAACCTGGCTACATACCACCCACGCTGAATACAGAAGGCACCATGTACATGGGTGGGAAGCAAAACACAAAGTGCTGCTGTGGGTTAGGCAAAGAAATGGATCGGCGACGTTTCAGGTTGGGACCTTTCTTCAGTTTGATTGTTCCAATCATTCAGAATGTTTCTGACTGACGATCAGTCTGAAGAAGGGTCCTGACCTGAAACGTCATCTGTCCGTTCCCTCCAGAGATGCTGCCTGACTCACTGAGTTCAAGAGACAAGGACCACAAGTATTTAATTGTACTATGTACCAAAAGCAGTACAATTAAAGCATAGAAACAAGGAACCACAGATGCAGGTTAATACAAAAAAGGACACAAAGTGCTGGAGTAAATCAGGGGGTCAGGCAGCATCTCTGGAGAACATGGATAGGTGACTTTTCGGGTCAAGACTCCGCTTCAGAACAATTAAATTCTTACTGGCAACAGCATAACAGATCTGTAAATACAGTATTCATAGATAACATAATAAACAAAATAAAATCCTATAAATTAAAACAATATCAGTGCAAAACTAAAGCCCAAAGTCCCTAGTCCCTACAGCGCTTTGTGTTCTATGCACAATTCCAGCACCTGCAGTTCCTTGAGTCTGCATGATACGAGGCAAGGTATTGGGTGGTGCAGGTGATTTATGTGAAGCTGTGGTCTCTGCTGGCCGCCTGGTCTCGGTGACTGAGAGCAGGCCTTACCTGACTCATGGTGAACAGATGGTGCTGTCAGCAGGACTCTTCCACACATCCATCGGCAGCGGCCGTGCCCAGCTCACTGTGCTGGAGACAGTCGGGGCTTCGAGAGCACAAGCGATCGCTCGGGGCGATAGGCAGGTTTATCAGGCGAGGTTGCACAGCAGAGGCCGTGCTTTGTGGGTGGTGTCACCAATGACCGATAAGGCCCCCATTTGGTGAAGGGTGAGGAGAGGTGGGAGCACCACGGGACGTCCATTAACACGCTCCGCTCCCGACACCCACCGACACTGCTCTGCAAACATTTGCAGTTGCAGTCCTTGGCAGTGCGCAGTGCCGAGTTACTTGGGCCAGGGCCAACCTGAGGCAGACTGAAGGGGACTGTCACCTTCAGCAGCTGACGGGACTGACAGGAACGGCACAGCAGGTAGAGCCGCTGCCTCACAGCGCCATGGACCAGGATTCGATCCTAACCTTAGGTTCTGTCTGTGTGGAGTTTGCACGTTCTCTGTGACTGTGTGTGTTTCCTCCGGGTGCTCTGGTTTCCTCCCACAGCGCAAAGATGTGCAGGTTAGCACTTTAGACTTTAGAGATATGGTGTGAAACAGGCCATTCAGCCCATCAAGTCCTTGCCAGTCAGCGATCACTAGCACTATCCTACACACTAGGGACAATTTACAATTTATCGAAGCCAATTAATCTACAAACCTGTACATCTTTGGAGTGTGGGAGGAAACCAGAAAACTCATATGGTCACAGGAAGAGAATACAAACTCCATACAGACGGCACCCGTGGTCAGGATCGAAACCGTGTCTTTGGCGCTGTAATACAGCAACTCTACCGCTGCGCCACTGTGCCAACCCTAAGTAGGTTAATTGTAAGTTGCCCCTGGTGTGTAGGGAGCGTATGCAAAATTGGGATAACATAGAACTAGTGTAAATGCGTGATCGATGGTCGATGTGGACTCAGTGGGCCAAAGGGCCTGTTTCCAAGCTGCATCTCTAAACAAAGCAGGAAGATGCATGCCCTGACAGACCCATTGTTTCTGCTTGTTCATGTCCCACCAAATTAATTTCCACATACCTCGACTCCATCCTATCCCCCCTGGTCCAATCCCTCCTTACCTATGTCCAAGACAGCTCACAAGCTCTTCGTCTCTGCAATGACTTCCGTTTTCAAGGCCCCCACTCCATCATCTTTACTAGGGATGTCCAGTCACTCTACACCTCCATCCCCCACCAGTAAGGTCTTAAAGCCCTCCGTTTCTTCCTTGACCGCAGAACCAGCCAATTTCTGTCTACTAATACTCTCCTCTGCCTAGCAGAGCTGGTCCTTAGCCTCAATAACTTCTCTTTCGACTCCTCCCACATCCATCAAATCCAAGGCGTTCCTATGGATACTTGCATGGGCCCTAGCTATGCCTGCCTCTTTGTAGGGTACGTCGAACAATCACTGTTCCAGGCGTACACTGGCCCTATCCCCGAACTCTATCTCTGCTACATTGACGACTGCATGTCCCTCCGTAACTCCCTGCTCAACTTGTCCCTTCCTACCCAAACCACCCCTTCCCCAGATACTTTCCCCTGCAACCGCAGGAGATGCAACACCTGTCCCTTTACCTCCCCCTACGTCACCATCCAAGGACCCCGACAGTCTTTTCAGGTGAGGTAGAGGTTCAGCTGCACCTCTCCCAACCTCAACTACTGTATCCGCTGTTCCAGGTGTCAACTGTAAATTTGGGAGACCAAGCGCAGGCTCGGCGATCATTTCGCTGAACACCTCCACTCAGTCCGCCTTAACCTATCTGATCTCCCGGTTGCTCAGCACTTTAACTCCCCCTCTCATTCCCAATCTGTCCTGGGCCTCCTCATTGTCAGTGAGGCCCAGTGCAAATTGGAGGAACAGCACCTCATATTTCGCTTGGGTAGCTTACACCTAGCGGTATGAACATTGACTTCTCTAACTTCAAATAGCCCTTACTTTCCCTCTCTCTCCATCTCCTCACCCTTCCCGGTTCTCCCACCAGTCTTATGGTCTCCGACTACATTCTATCTCTGTCCCGCCCTCTCCCCTGACATCAGTTTGAAGAAGGGTCTCAACCCGAAACGTCATCCGTTCCTTCTTTCCAGAGATGTTGCCTGTCATGCTGAGTTACTCCAGCATTTTGTGTCTACCTAGGAAGATGCTGAAGTTGCTGGAACACAGGAACCTTTCACAACAGGGTATAGATAAGAGGGAAAGCACAAAGTACTGGAGCAACATAGAACACCACAGCACAGGAACCTTTGGCCCACAACGTCTACACCAAACTTGATGACAAGATAAACTAATCTTGATCTAGATAAACTAATCTTAATCCCTTTCCCTCCCCATTCCCTACTTTGGGGCAAAATAGAGAGAAAAATGACAAAATGCTCATTGAGGAACATTGAATGGTAGGCCAGGGTGCGAGGAACGAGTGGCTGGATTTGTGTACGCTGATGTTCTTATCTTGGGGTATAAGAAACAGGTAGAGAAATCAAAAAGGTTTTGTGACTGTTTTCACCGAATTAGGCTGAGATGGGAGAGATTTAAAATGGACCTCAGGATCAACCTTTCCACTCAGATGGGTAGACCGTATCTGGAACGAGCTGCCAGAGGAAGCTACAGAAGCAGATACAATTGTGACTTTTAAAAGACATTTGGACAGATAGATGGATCGGAAGGGTTTACAGGGATATGGGCCAAATGCAGACAAATGGGACTAGTTCAGAATATCAACTTGGACAGCACAGACAAGGGCCTGTTTCCATGCTGTACAGCTCTGTAACTCTGGGAATAAATAGGTCTCCAGATTGGGAACAGTGACCAGTGGGAGGTCACAGGGTCAGAGCGGGGTTGGAGGAGTCAGACTCTACAGCATGGATTACATAGTGTAAGGTCAATGTGTACTGATTATGCCGGGCTTGGAGTCCGGGTGAGGACTCTGAGGGGGACCAGGAGCTCTGGGGACGGAGGGAGGCTGGAAATGGTCGCGGTCGACAGAACATGAAATCAGTCACTATGGTGGAAAAAATTGGGGTAGGGGCAGAATTATTTTTAGATGTTGGTGTTCACAACTTCCTTGTGCACAAATCACTGAAGGTTAGCAAGCAGGTTCAATACGTACCTCGGCAGGCAACTGACATGAAAAAGGGTCAGTCCGAAGAAGGGTCCCAGACTCAAAACATCACCTTCCACAGATGCTGCTTGACCCGCTGTGTTACTCCAACTCAAAGCAAATGGAATGTTAGACATAATTAAGAGGATTCTGAGCACCGGAGTAGGGATGTCTCTTGCTCCAGTTATAGAGGCCCAATGGGCTGCACCTGCAATATTGCATCCATGTCTTATCTCCCTACGCATGGAAAGACAAGATTGCAACAGAGGGAGTGCAGTGAAGGTTCACTAGGTCTATTCCTGAAGACACATGGAACTTCACGTGCTGGAATTTTCAGCAAAACACAAAAGGAGGAACAGCGGGTCAGGCAGCATCTGTGGAGGGAATGGACAGATGACGTTTCGGGTCTGGACCCTTTTCAGGACTGATGGGGGAGGGGGGAGAAAGCTGGAAGAGAGGGGAGGGTGGGGAAAGGCCTGGTGAGTGATAGATGGATACAGGTGAGAGGGGTGATTGGCAGATGGGTGGAGAGAGTGACACAATACAATACGATATATCTTTATTGTACAACGAGATTGGGAATGCGCCTTCCATACGATGCAATAAATTAATTAGCTAATCAGTATAAATTTAGACAACCCAATGAAACAAAATTAGAAACAGTTTTAAAACAGAATAAAGTGCAAGTAGGTCTGTGCCAGTTCGTTGTGCGATGTGACCATCCGGCTCAGCAGGACCGGTTCATGGCAGCTATGGCCCTGGGGATGAAGTTGTTCCGGAGTCTGGAGGTGCGGGCGTAGAAGGCCTTGTAGCGTCTGCCCGATGGTAGAAGTTCGAACAGACTATTGCAGGGGTGTGAGGAGTCTTTGCGAATGCTGGTGGCTTTTCCGAGGCATTGTGTGTTGTATTGCCCTCCAAGGCTGGTAGCTGTGTTCCGATAGTCTTCTGAGCTCTATGGACTACCCGCTGAAGAGCTCTCCTCTCTGCCTCCGTGCAGCTGAGATACCACACAGGGATGCCATGCGTTAGGATGCTCTCTATGGTGCAGCGGTAGAAGGTTAGAACACTGACTTTTTCAGTGTTATCATATCATATCATATATATACAGCCGGAAACAGGCCTTTTCGGCCCTCCAAGTCCGTGTCGCCCAGCGATCCCCGTACATTAACACTATCCTACACCCACTAGGGACAATTTTTACATTTACCCAGCCAATTAACCTACATACCTGTACGTCTTTGGAGTGTGGGAGGAAACCGAAGATCTCGGAGAAAACCCACGCAGGTCACGGGGAGAACGTACAAACTCCTTACAGTGCAGCACCCGTAGTCAGGATCGAACCTGAGTCTCCGGCGCTGCATTCGCTGTAAAGCAGCAACTCTACCGCTGCGCTACCGTGCCGGTAGAACAGTCGTTGCTGCACCTTCTTGACCAGCGCAGCGGTGTTAATGGACCATGTGAGGTCCTCCGAAATGTGAGTGCCCAGAAACTTGAAGCTGGACACTCTCTCCACACTGTCCCCATTGATAAAGATCGGAGCGTATTCGTCGTTGTGTGACCTACGGAAGTTGATGATCAGCTCCTTGGTCTTGGAGGTATTTAGAGACAGGTTGTTATCTGAGGACCAGTCCGCCAGGTTCTGCACCTCCGCTCTGTAGTTTGTTTCATCACCGTTGGTGATCAGCCCGATCACCGTTGTGTCGTCTGCAAACGTGACAATGGTGTTGGTGTCGAATGCAGGAACACAGTCGTGTGTGAATAGGGAGTAGAGCATGGGGCGCAAAACACAGCCCTGTGGTCTGCCGGTACTCAGGGTGATAGTGGAAGGCAGGTGCGGGCCCATTCTCACTGCCTGCGGTCGCTCCATCAAGAAGTCCAGGATCCAGTCGCATAACGACAGGCTGAGGCCTAGCTGGTAGAGTTTGGTGATGAGCTTGGTGGGGATGACCGAGTTGAAAGCAGAGCTATAGTCAATGAATAGCATCCTCAAAATGAGTACGTGCCCTGTCTCTCCAAGTGAGTCAGGACAGTGTGAAGAGCCAGAGAGATGGCGTCCTCTGTGGATCTGTTTGCCTTGTATGCAAATTGATGTGGGTCCAGTGAGGCAGGGATGCTGGATTTGATGTGTGAGAGGACCAGCCTTGCAAAGCACTTCATGACTATAGGAGTTAGGGCAACCGGACAGTAGTCGTTCAGGTTGGTGATTTTTGCTTTTTTTCGGCACCGGCACTATGGTAGCCGACTTCAGGCACTTGGGGACCGTAGCCAGAGAGAACGACAGGTTAAAGATCCTGGTGAATACCTCAGCCAACTGTTCAGCACAGTCCCTAAGTACCCTTCCTTGAACTCCATCCGGGCCTGCAGCCTTGCATGGGTTGACCCTTCGCTGAGCGCGTTGTACTTCCTGTGTGCTCAATGTTAAGACCTGTCCCTCCACCTTGGCTGGGGTTCTTCCACTCAAGGTGGTGTTGCCAGTTTCGAAGCGGGCAAAGGTGTTTAGCTCGTTGGTTAGTGTGACATTGCTGTGGGGGCAGGCAGGGCTGCTCTTGTAGTCAGTGATGTCCCTGACACCCTGCCACATGCTTCTGGTGTCCGTGGTATTGAAGTGGTCTTCCACCCGTTGCCTGTGGGTGTCTTTGGCCCTTTTTATACCTTTGTTCAGGTTTGACCTAGCAACACTGTATGCTGAAGTGTCACCAGATTTGAAGGCATTGTTGCGTGCCCTCAACAGATTCTGTATCTCCTTGTTCATCCATGCTGGACAAAAGGGTTTCAGATCAGGAAAGTCAGAGGGAGGCATATGGATGGAAGGGGACGGGGGAGAAAAAAGAAAAGGGAATAAAAGGGAAATATGAGACCCATGGATGGGAGATGAGCCTTTGGACGGCTCACTTGTCCAATGAGGATGTTGAAAAAATTAGCTCTGAGCAAGAGTTTGGAAGAATAAAGTGATGTCCCTGAAATGTATTAAAAATCTGATATTTTGGGAGATTAGATGCAAAGCTGACATTTCCCCCAGCTGCTGCATCTAGTACAGGGCTCACATTGGAACTGCATGTAGAACTTACAACAGTACAGCACAGGAACACGCCCTTCGGCCAACAACATCCATACCAAACATGTTGCCAAGTTAAACTAATTTTCTCTGCCTGCACAAGATCCATATCCCTCCATTCATGTCCATGCGTCTATACAAAAGCCAATTAAACGTCACTATAACATCTGCCTCCACAACCACCCCAGTACATTACGATTACCTAGTATTACAGTTATTAACTTATCGTGAAAGAGTCACAACGTCATACGGCACGGAAACAGGCCCTTCGGCCCAACTTGTCCACGCTGTGCAGGATGCCCCATCTACTCCAGTCCCACCTGCCTGTATTTGGCCCATATTCCTCTAACCCTTTACTAACCATGTATCTGTCTAAATGACTTTTAAATATTATATTATTGATTATTGTATATCTACCAGTGTATTATTGCATTTATGGGCCTGTTAAGCAAGTTAGTTTTTCATTGTTCCATTGCTGGTGCATATGACAATTAAACACTTTTGACTGTCTTGACTTGCCAGTTACACATAATGTCCTAGCGTCATAGAGCAAGGAAACAGATTATTCGGCCCACTTTGTCCATGCTATAACATCTGCCTCCACAACCACCCCAGTACATTACGATTACCTAGTATTACAGTTATTAACTTATCGTGAAAGAGTCACAACGTCATACGGCACGGAAACAGGCCCTTCGGCCCAACTTGTCCACGCTGTGCAGGATGCCCCATCTACTCCAGTCCCACCTGCCTGTATTTGGCCCATATTCCTCTAACCCTTTACTAACCATGTATCTGTCTAAATGACTTTTAAATATTATATTATTGATTATTGTATATCTACCAGTGTATTATTGCATTTATGGGCCTGTTAAGCAAGTTAGTTTTTCATTGTTCCATTGCTGGTGCATATGACAATTAAACACTTTTGACTGTCTTGACTTGCCAGTTACACATAATGTCCTAGCGTCATAGAGCAAGGAAACAGATTATTCGGCCCACTTTGTCCATGCTGACCATGTTGGCATTTTAGGCTTCTCTTCCACTCCCTACACACTAGGTACAATTTACAGAGGCGAATTAACCTACAAACCCGCAAGTCTTTGGGATGTGGGAGGAAACCAGACCACCCGGAGGAAACGCATGCGGTTACAGCGAGAATGCACAAATTCCACACAGACAGCACCCAAGGTCAGAATCGAACCGGGTCTCTGGTACTGTGAGGCAGCAGCTCAACCATCTGAAGAGTAGAAGGCTATGAGATTGACAGTTTCTTGATTAGTAAGAGTGTCAGGGGTTTTGGGGCAAAGGCAGGAGAGTGGGGTTGCGAGGGAAAGATAGATCAGCCATGATTGAATGGCGTAGAAGACTTGATGGGCCAAATGGCCAAATTCTGCTCTTAGAATTTATGAACTAAGGATTAACATGGTAAATGGGATTAATATGATGAATACCCATTAGCAGGCATGGGTGCAGTGGGCAAATGGCTTGTTTTCATGTTGTACAACTCGAAGTCACATCCCATCCTGACTTGAAAATACATTGCCATTCTTTCAGTCACTGGGTCAAAATTCTTTAACTCCGTAGGCATTGCAGGAACAGACCCAGACCGCAGCAGCTGACGATCACCTTCTCAAGGACGTGAATGCAGACAAGATATGCTGCCCTTACTCACAACACCTTGACTCTGTCCCTGGAGCTGAGGTGACACAGCAGGAATTAAGCCAACATCAGCTTAAAATGATCCTCACAATTCTCTCCGATTTAAATCCACCCCTCTCTCTCTCTCTCTCTCTCGCGCTCTCATTTTCTCTCTCTCATTTAATAATGAGAATGGAGCTAATAGTGAGAAAGTGATCGGTGCAATTAGCTGGTTTAAAAAGGCAGGACAGAATCCAATACTGCCCGATGGGAATAATAAATGGTTAGCAAAGACGAGACAGTAATTTAATCAAGAGATTCTGATAATATTATACGCTCTGGTATTGAGAACTTTGGAATCGAGAACCAGAGGACATAGGGTTAAGGTGAGGGAGTCAAGACTTAATAGGAACCTGAAGGGTGACTTTTCTTTTCACACAAACGGTTGTGGGTGTATGGAATGAGCTGCCGGAGGAGTTAGTTGAGGCTTGTACTATCACAACTTTTAAGAAACATTTAGACAGGTACATATATCATAGGTTTAGAGGAATATGGGCCAAATGCAGCCAGTGGGACTAGTGTATATGGGACATGTTGGTCGGCGTGGGAAAATTGGGCCGAAAGGCCTGTTTCACGCTGTATGACTCTATAACTTTGAGAGTGAGGAACAAACTATTTGTTAATGTAAACACAGCAGACAATGAAGATGTCAATTATACGGTGCCCATTGCTGTTTATAATATGATTGATATTTTATTTCCAGGATATGATTGATAGGTTATTTCCAGCAAGTTTCAAAGAGATGTACAGGACGCAGTGGGTGGTGAGTGCCTGGAACGCTTGGCCCAGGTGAAGACAGATATGATAGTGGCATTGAAGAGACTTTTGGATAGGCACATGAATGGAGGGATATGGATTATGTGCAGTCAGATAAGGGTTGGGATTGGGATCATGTTCGGCACAGGCATTGTGGGCCAAAGGGCCAGTTCAAGTTCTATGTTCTATATTTCAAGCTAGAAAGACTGGAGAAATGATTTATGAGGATGTTGCCAGGGTCTGAGTCACAGGGGAAATTGGGCATAGAAACATAGAAAATAGGTGCAGGAGTAGGCCATTCGGCCCTTTGAGCCACCACCTCCATTCAATATGATCATGGCTGACCATCCAAAATCAGTACCCTGCCTACTTTCTCCCCATATCCCGTGATTCAGTTAGCACTAAGAGCTATATCGAACTCTCTCTTGAATAGCAAGCTGGGACTTTATTCCTTGGAGCATAGGAGACCGAGGGGTGATCTTATTAAGGTGTATAAAATCCCGAGGGGAATAGATTTTTTCCAGGGTTAGGTAATCTAGAACCAGATGCATAGGTTTACGATGAGAGGGAAAAGATTTAATAGGCACCTGAGGGGCATTTAATCACACATATGGAACAAGCTACCAGAGGACGAAATTGAGGGAGGTACAATAACATAATTTAAAAAAATTATTTGGACAGGTACATTGTGAGGAAAGGTTTAGACGGATAAGGACCAAACGTGGGAAAATGGGTCAAGCTTAGATGGGACATATTGGTCTTAATGGACGAGTTGGGATGAAGGTAGATATAAAATGCTGGAGCAACTCAGCAGGATAGGCAGCATCTCTGGAGAGAAGGAATGACGTTTTGGGTCGAGACCCTTTTTCAGACTGATTGGAATGAAGGGCCTGTTTCCGTGCTGTGAGACTGAGACTCCATGAGATGATGGCATATTTTCACCAGAGGGAGAGTCACGAACAAGGGGCATAGATACAAGATAAGGGACTGGTCATTTAAAACTGAGGGATGTCAAAAATTTCTTCTCTTAGAGGGTGGTTAACCTCCAGAATTCTCTACCTCCAAGGGTGGCTGAGTCCAAATCATGAGGTGGAAATAAATAAAGATCGATGAATTGAGGACTATGGGGACCTGGCACGGTAGAGGAAACGTGGCCAGCATGGCTCAGCCATGATCATACTCAACGACGGGCCAGGCTTCAGGGGCCAAGTGGCCTACTCCTGCTCCTGTTTTCTTGTGAGTAGGAAGGAACTGCAAATGATGGTTTACACCGAAGATGGACATAAAATGCTGGAGTGACTCAGCGGGTCCTGCAACATCTTGGGAGAGAAGCAAAGGGTGATGTTTCAGGTCAAGACTCTTCTTCAGACTCATCGAAGATTAACACAAAATGAGTCTGAAGAAGGGTTTCTGTTGTACTTCGTGGTCCGGTATCTGTTATACCGTTGTTATGACTCTGGAATGACCACAAGTTCACGTATTTAGGAGTTTGAAAGCTGAGCATAAATCCAGGCTCAGTTTATTTCACGGCCACCTGGAACCAGAGTGCCCCCCAATATTACGTCATTCTCATAGATACATGTTGCTACGCGGGCAAACAAAATAGTCCTTGTGTTATAACAAAATAGTCCTTGCAATATCACAACAGTCTAGACCCGAAACGTCACCCAGTCCTTCTCTCCAGAGATGCGACCTGTCCCGCTGAGTTACTCCAGCACTCTGTGCCTGTTTTCTTGTGTCTCAGTAAAAGTCATAGCTGAAATTTTGTCACTGTTTCGATCTCTGTGACTGCTATTACTTTAAAGCAATTAACTTTTGCTTGTAGGTGTTGAGGCCTTGCTGTAGTCTTTAGCTAATCCCTCTACAGTAACTTCAACATGTAAAAACACACACACTACAGTCCAGAAACTGACGAATGTCAGACAAGCTGATGGGCAAACTATGTAGGAATAAACAACATGAACAGGACATAAGAAAATAACTGCAGATGCTGGTACAAATCGATTTATTCACAAAATGCTGGAGTAACTCAGCAGGTCAGGCAGCATCTCGGGAGAGAAGGAATGGGTGACGTTTCGGGTCGAGACCCTTCTTCAGAACAGGACAGACAGATACAAGGGTCTGAATGATGGAGAATTGTATTCCTGTCCACCTCTCTCACCCGATCTATCGGTGTTGCTCTATTCCGGGCAAGGACTTACCTCATGACTCAGGAAGAGGTCCATAAAGCGCCGCTCACGGGTCAGAATGCTCACAGAATTAATTAACAGGTCAGATGGCAGAGCTTTGAGATAAGCAGCACGTGTGGTTGGCAATTCCCTTGGCTGACCAGGAGTCTGGTGAGCTGTGTGTCGGCGCGGCCTATTCCCGCCAAGGTTACTCATAGGCGGTGGTTACTGATTAACCCGTTCGAGCGGGAGGAAAGGAGCCACTCCTGGTCACGGGACCTTCGCTCAGGTCACGCCGCCTCCTGGGAGTGAGGCAACCCTGGGCAGAGGAATTGCTGGAGATGTGATGGCGTCATCTGGTCCACCTGCCCCATGTGGCCAAAGGATCTCTCCTTCCCAGCTTCAATGTGCTTGGAACGGTCTCAGATAAAGTAATTGAAAACTGTGCTTCCAAAGGACAGTTCGCTGTTTCGCTTACTGCTGTGTTTACAGCAGGGCCTGGAGATTAATCATTAATTCCCATTGCCTCTTGGATTACACTCTTTTGCTACAGTCATAGAGTTATGCAGCACAGAAACAAGCCTTTCGGCTTGTTCACTTTATCCATGCCCCTCATGATCTTGTAAACCTCAATAAGGTCACCCCTCAGCCTCCTACACTCCCAATCTACAACCTCTTTCCATAACTCAAGCCCACAAGCCCAGCTAACATCCTGGCAAATCTCTTCTGCTTCCTGTCCAGCTTCTTGACGTCCTTCCTGCAGCTGGGTGACCAGAACTGCGCACAATAATCCCAGTGTGGTCTCACCAGCGACTAGTACAGCTGCATCATGATGTCCTAAGTTCTGTTCTCAATTCCCTTCCCAATGAAGGCAAGCGTGCCAACTGGCTTCTTCGCCACCCTGTCCACCTGATTTGCCACTGTCAGGGAACCATCTACCTGTACTCCCAGATCTCTTTGTTTTACAACACTCTCCTTGGCTCTACTGTTTACGCCGCAAACTCTTCGAGTTCAAGTTGGCAATCTCCAACTCTGAATTAAAGAAAAACTCTTTGACAAAACGCACACACTGGCAGCTGCCAGGGTGGAGAGGCAGCATTTCAGGGGCCGCGTGAACACTCATCACCATGGCTCCAGTTCACAGTTATGTTAAAATATTTCTCCCATAGCAGAGACGGTTTTGGGGAAACTTACCTTGGTGTTTACATGAGTGAAGGATTGTCCCATGGAAGGAATGTCAATAACCAAAGGGTAGAGCTAAGGTGACAGGTTAAAGAACCAGAGGTGGATGAGGGATCAGAAAGTCATTCTTGATCACATGCGCTTAACCAACGACACAGCCATCCGCCCACTGCACTGGAAGCTGCAACAGTTGGACAATATTCAGGTGTGGACTGATAGATACACGGCAAGTAACAACTTGCCACCGAAGGACCAAACAATGAACATGTCCAACAAGGAGTCTAAAGACCGACCATTGGTTCCACCATCCCACATTCCTGCACCGTTGATATCCTGTGATCACCATGCACCAGAACCTCAACTGGGTCAGGAGCAGATCAAAAGCAAGTGTTACCTCCTGACGTAGAACATACAATAGTACAGCACAGGAACAGGCCATTCGGCCCATGAAGTCCGCTCCACATATGATACCAAGACCAACTACCTGCACATAATCTGGCGGCTTGCTGCTGCTGCAGCACCACAGACCCGGGTTCGATCCTGACTACGGGTGCTGTCTGTACGGAGTTTGTACGTTCTCCCCATGACCGCGTGGGTTTCCCCCCGGGTGCTCCGGTTTCCTCTCACACTCCAAATGTGTACAGGTTTAAAGGTTAATTGGCTTTGGTAAAGATTGTAAATTGTCCTTAGTAAGTAGGATAGTGCTAGTGTACGGGATTGCTGGTTGGCGCTGACTCAGCGGGCCGAAGGGCCTGTTTCCGCGCAGTATCTCTGAGCTAAACTAAAAAAAACTAAATTCCTCCATTCCCTGCATATCCATATGCCTATCCAAAAGTCTCATCAATGCCACTATCGAATCTGCCTTAACCATCACCCCTGGCAGCGCGTTCCAGGCACCCACCACCCTCTGCAAAAGACTTACCCCGCACATCTCCTTTAAACTTTGCTCCTCTCACCTTAAAGCTATGGCCTCTAGTATTTGATATTTCAATCTTTGGTAAAAGGTTCTGACTGTCTACCCTATTGATGCCTCATAATTTAATATACTTCTATGGGGTCTCCCCACAGCCACTGACGTTCTAGAGAAAACAATCAAAGTCTATCCAACTTCGCCTTGTAGCCAATACCCACTAATCCAGGCATCATTCTGGTAAACCTCCTCTGCACCCTTTCCAGAACCTACACATCATTCCTGTAATGGGGCGACCAGAACTGCGCACAATACTCCAAATGCGGCCTGGCCAAAGTCCTATAAAGCTGTTCCATGACTTCTTGACTCTTGGACTCAATACCCCGATCTATGAAAACAAGCATGCCATATGCAGCAAGCAGACCATATACCTTTCCACTATCCACAAGGCATGAATCAAGAGTGTGATGGAATACTCTCAGCTTGTCCAGATGAGGCAGCACCAAAGCTCTGAAGAGGTTGATCTACCTGGACAAAGTAGCCCATTTGTTCACAGCCCACCCACCACCCCAAACACTCATGGCCTTACCACCGGTGCATGGTAGCCGTATAAAACAGCAGCACCATGATTGTATACGTCTTGTGTAAACTACTAAGGGCAAATCCCTACCCTATTTTATTTTTCTAATTTCATTTGTGTCCTGTATACCAATGTACAATGAAAAGCTTTGTTTTGCATGCTATCCAACCAAATTAATAATACGATATATAAATACAATCATGTCAAACTCAAGTACAATAGGTAGAGCACAGGGAAAGATGTGAGCTCAGAATACTGTTCTCAGCATTATAGTGCACCAGTTCCACAGACTAAATTCCAACGTCTGCAAAGAGGTCGAGGGGAATTGGATGATACCACAGCTAATGGGCAGTATCCTAGCTTATGGTACCTAACCAAGCTGTTGGACTTACTGGGAACATACAACAGTATAGCACAAGAACATGCCCTTTAGCCCACAGCTTCTGTGCCAAACATGATGCCAAGTTAAACTCATCTGCCTGCATGTGATCCATATCCCTTCATTCCCTACATATCCACGTGCCTATCAAAAAGCCTCTTAAATGCTAATCGGCCTGTACCACCACCCGACTGCTTATTTGATCTATACTTCATAATTGTCTAAACTTCTATCAGGTCTCCCCTCGATCTATGACCCTCCAACCTCTCCTTGTAACTAATACCCTCTAATCCAGGCGGCAGACTGGTGAACCTCTTCCACACCCTCTCCAAAGTCACCAACTCCTTCCTGCAGTGGGACAAAGGGAACGGGACAAGGCCTGAGAAAGCTTGAAGCAGATTCTATGGAACTATCAACAGACCTGATCAAAACACAAAGAGCGAAAGATTTCAGGACAGTGCAGAGCAAGCAGTGGGACCGGGGTTGATGCGCAGTGTTTACGTGACACTCAGATTCTCTCACAATCACTGGTGAAAAAGGTAATGCAGAGAATAAGCCATTCCTCACACTCTGCTGCCCACGTCCCAATTTCTTCACTCTATGCTCTCTGACCGACACTGGCCCCCAATCAGGCAACAAGCCAATGCGCTCCTCCATCCCTCTGTAGCCCTGCTCCTCCCTCACTCAGCTCCTCCTGCCTGACAACACACACAGCATTCTCCAGCCCACCACTGCTGTTGTTCCATCGCCAGGCCCCACACTCTGAAGGTCTGGCCCAAAACACTGGTTCTCGTTTGTGATTTGCATCAGTCAGCAAGGATGAGTTAGGCTGAAGGGCCTGTTTCTGTGCTGTGTGATTCCATGACTGATGACACTTGACTGGGTGTGCTGCACTGCGGGAGGTTTGAGGACCTGACAGATGCTGCAAAAATATAACTTCATTCACCTTAACTTGCAGAAATCAAGAAGCAAATCACAACTTTCACCTGCAAGGTAACTGCACCAAAAACAAGCTGTAATTACTCAATGCCTTTAATTTAGGGTGACACACACTGTGCCACACTACGGTGTAATTGGTACTGACACAAGAGGAGAGATTCAGCAATAGAGGCTAACAGCCCAGTCAAATGCCAAGATTGAAGGAGGCACAGAGTCAGAGCGCAGAAACACGACCATCAGCTCAACTTAAGCATGTCAACCAACATGCTTCATTTAAGTTTATGTCAGAAAATAACTGCAGATGCTGGTACAAATCGATGGTATTTATTCACAAAATGCTGGAGTAACTCAGCAGGTCAGGCAGCATCTCAGGAGTGAAGGAATGGGTGACGTTTCGGGTCGAGAAGGGTCTCACCTCTCGACACCTTCTCTCCTGAGATGCTGCCTGACCTGCTGAGTTACTCCAGCATTTTGTGAATAAATACCTTCAATCATTTAAGTTTATCCCCTGAACCTTTTATCCTCTAAACCTTTCTTGTACATGTGCCTGTCCAATTGACTTTTAAATGGTGTTATTATACTGCTTCAACTACATCCCCTGGCAGCTCGTTCCATATACCAATCACCCGCTATGTAGAAAAGGTTGCCTATTACCTGACCTGCCAACTATTGCTAATGCTTGTGCTTGGTCCGCCAAGGCCTGCTGGATCTCCCGGTGGCTAACCATTTTAACTCCCCTTCCCATTCCCACTATTACCTTTCAATCCTGGGCCTCCTCCATTGCCTGAGTGAGGCCACACACAAACTGGAGGCCCAGAGCCTCATCTTCCACTTGGGTAACTTACAACCCAACGGCATGAACATTGAATTCTGCAATTTCAAATAATACCCCTCACCCGCCTCTCTTTTCCCTGTCCCCCTGCCAGTGCGCACATATTTCTCCCAACATCTCAGTCACCTAGCATATTTTCCTACTGCGCACACTCACCTCCCATCCCCGACATTTTCTCTTTCCTTCCCCTCCCCCGTCCTCTTCCATCATATCCCTCCCCCCTTTTCACTCCTTATCTGACAGCATTTTTACTCCTTTTCATCTCGAGCCTGTCACTTACTCCATCCATCTGCCAATCACCTCCCCTCACCTGTATCCACCTATCACTTGCCAGGTTCTGTCCATCACACACCGCTCTTTTCCAGCTTTCTTTCCTCCCCCACCCCCCCATCTCCATCAGTCTGAAGAAGGGTCCTGACGCAAAACGTCAGCTGTCCATTCCTTCCACAGTTGCTGTCTGCCCCATTGAGTTCCTCTAGCACTTCATGTTTTGCTGCCAAGTATTTCCAATATTGTCATAGAGTTATGGACCTTGGATACAGGTCCTTCGGCCCAACTCATCCAAGATGTCCCATCAAAGCTCGTCCCGTTTGGCCCATATCCCTCTAAACCTTTTCTACCTATGTACATGTCCAAGTGTCCTTTAAATGTTGTTATTGTACCTGCCTCAACTACTGCCTCTAGCAGCTCGTTACATATACTCATCACCCTCTGTGTGAAAATGTTCTTAAGTTCTAGGTGCATGCAATCATGGCTGATCAACCATTCCCTCTCAACCCCATTCTCCTGTGTTCTCCCCATAACACCCAACACCCGTACTAATCAAGAATCCGTCAATCTCAGCCATAAAAATATCCATTGATGGCCTCAACAGCCTTCTGTGGCAATGAATTCCACAGATTCACCACCCTCTGACTTGACAAATTCCTAGTTATCTCCTTTCCAAAAGAACGGCCTTTTATTCTGAGGCTATGGCCTCTGATCCTAAATTCTCCCACTACTAGAAACATCCTCTCCACATCCTCTCTATCCAGGCCTTTCATTAACTTTCAACGAGGTCCCTCTCATCCTTCTCAACTCCAGCGAGTACAGGCCCAGTGCTGTCAAACTCATCATATGTTATCCCAATCAGTCCTGGGATTATTCTCGTAAACCCTCTCTTGGACCCTCTCCAACGCCAGCACATCCTTCCTCAGATCTGGGGCCCAAAACTGCTCTCAGAGCTGCCTTATAAAGCCTCAGCTTTACATCCTTGCTTTTATATTCTAGTCCTCTCTAACTAAATGCTAGCATTAAAAAATGTTGCCACTCAGGTTTTGATTAAATCTTTCCACTCTCACCTGAAACCAATACCCTCTGGTTCTTGATTCTTCAACCCTGGGTAAACAACTCTGCGTAAACCTGTACATCCGTGGAGAGCAGCAGGTTCCTTCTTGTGCATTCATCGGCCATTTAAAAGCCTCCACCCCGGCCCCCCCCACGACTTCCACACTCACGTATTAAACCCCACCAGATATAAAGATGTGGTAACAAATTCTCCGTTGTCTGACTCCTTGAGAAAGGCTTCCCAAACTGACACTAATCACCACTCCTCTAGTCTCACTGAAAACAACCAAGTGCTTCAGGCAAAACATTGCTTACAAATTACGTATGCTAAAATAAAATTACCCTGACGAAATACACAGAAACTCCAGCACTGAACCAGGGAGTTTCACCTGTCCTGCAGGATCATTGCCTCTAATGCCCTGTGGGAAGAGCTCTAACCACCTGTGGCGAGGATCAAGTCTCACTACAGATGACCCGAGTTGTGACTTTAAACCCAGGCTCTGCAGATTCTGAGAAGCCATTCTCTGACCAACCCTCAATCACTACCTCAAATGCGTCAGTCAGAAATAATGTGTTGGAAGATCTCAGAGGGCCAGGCAACATCTACAGAGGAAATGGACAGATGATGTTTTGGTCAGGACTCTTCTACATACTGAAGAGAAGACCTGACCCAACATGTTCTCCATTCCCCCCACAGATGCCACCTGATCTGCCGAGTTCCTCCAGCAGTTTGTCATTTTCCTCAAGATTCTAGTATCTGCAGTTTCTCATGTCTCTCGCAAATGCTTTATCTGTCAGTTATTGTAGTGCTGTTTGTGGAACCTTTATCACCAATCCCCCCCTCCCCAGCCCCAGTCATTCCCTCTTCTAACCTCTCCCATCGGACAGAAGATACGAAAGCTTGGAAGCACGTACCACCAGATTCAGGAACAGCTTCTGCCCTGCTGTTACTAGACCTTTAAATTATCCTCTAAGGGTGTAGTCCCGATCTCCCACCCTACCTCATTGTATCCCTTGCACTTTTTTAAACTGCACTTTCTCTGTACCTGTAATGCTATAATGCTGTAAAATTATATTCTGCACTCTGGTATTTTTCACTTTGACTACCTGTTGTACGTTTATGGGCTCATTGTACTCATGTACAATATGATTTCACTGGGTAGCATGCAAAGAAAGCTTTTTCACTGTGTCTCAGTACATATTTTTTGTTTTGGGCAATACAGCATGGAAACGGGCCCACCCCGACCATCGATCACCCATTCACCCTAGTTCTATGTTATCCCACTATCTCAATAATAATTACAATAATGGCAATAATGAATCAAGCATAGCAAAACAACCTGCCATTCATCCCATCGAGTTGTACTGATTCCACCTCAAAGTTCTCACCCATAAATAACCCTGTTAGTTAAGACACTTTACACCAACTGTACATCCAGATACTGAGAAAAGCTGAGGCTTCTGCTTCCAGTGATGTATTGTGGACTGAGCTACAGTGAGAGCACAAATCTATGTGGATTCGCTGCCATGGTTGGTTGGGGACTGGCCATGGGGAGGTCTTTTCCGGCGGATTTGGCGCAGTTTCGGCACATGGTGTGCAGTCCTTGCAGTGGTCGGCCATATCGGCCTCGATATTCGGCCACCACACATGCATGCGGGTGAGCGCCTTCATTCGCACAATTCCAATGTGTGTCTTGTGCAACATTTTGCAGAATTGGCGCTCGCAGTCCTGTTGGAATGATCACTCGACAGTCGCGGAGCAGGATGCCATCCTTTGAGGAGATTTCCGTTTGTGCATTCTGGAATGAGCGGAATTCCTTGTCCAGCTTGGGACTGTCCGGCCACCCATGAGTGACAAAATGTCGTACCTTCGACAAAATGGGGTCTGTGCTCGTATAGTTGGCGACCGTCCTTGCGGAAGCGGGGAAATCGGCAATGACCCGCGTATTGAGCAAGTTCACGTCCGTCTCAATTTCCATAATTGCCTTCTCTTTATCGAACATCAGGTCGGGTCCAGTCGGTAGACAAGACAGTGCATCGGCATTGGCATGCTCGGCAGACTGTCGGTAAATGATGCGGTATTCATATCCCATCATGATCAGGGCCCAATGTTGTAGAAGCTGCAACGTCATGACAGGCAAACTTTTCTCCGGACTGAAAATAGTCAGCAGCGGCTTGTGGTCAGTGATGAGCAGGAAATGTCGTCCACTCAAATATTGGTGGAACTTCCGGACACCAAACACGATCGCGAGTGCTTCTTTCTCCACTTGGCTGTAGTTTTTCTCGGCAGTCGTCAGCGTTTTGGATGCGAACGCGATTGGTTCTTCCTTGCCGGTCTGCGCCGTTTGTGAGATTACAGCTCCAAGACCGTACGGCGATGCATCGGCGGCCAGCGAGATCGGCTTCGATGGGTCATAGTGGACCAAACGCGTCTTCTGGGCGAGCATCTCCTCCAACCTGGTGAATGCATGGTCACACTCTTTGGACCAGTGCCATTCAACGTCCTGTTTTCGCAGGTTGTTCAATGGTGCGCACAAAGTCGAAAGTGCCGGTATGAACTTGCCATAGTATTTCACCTTGCCAATGAAGCTTTCAAGCTGTTTCACATTTTCGGGCGTCGGCAATTTCACAATGGGGTCCACTCTTTCTTCCGATGGCTTCAGACCACTTGCCGAGATCACATGTCCGAGCTATGTGACCTGTTTTCGGAAGAATGCGCACTTGTCCATGGGCGACTTCATGCCGTAGTTGTTCAGTGCCGTGAGGACCTGTTTTAGGTTCTGCAGGTGTTCTTCCTCTGTCCGGCCGGTGACAATTATGTCATCCAGGTAGGCGGCTACATACGGAATTCCGGCAACCAGATTGTCGACCAGTTTCTGGAAGCTGGCCGGCGCCGGTGCCGATCCAAATGACAACCGGTTGTATCTGAACAGTTCCTTGTGCGTGTTGATCTCGGGCAGGTTTTTTGTCTCGTCGACCAGTTCCACTTGGAGATACGCGTCGGACATCCGTCCACTCTTGGTATGGGTGTTGATCAATGTGCAATTGAGGGTTTACAGTCACTTTGTGGTCGCCACAGATGTGCACCTTGCCACAAGGTTTCTGAACGACAACTATGGGTGTGGCCCATTCTGAATGGTCCACATGGGTGATAATTCCCATTTCTTCAAGACGGCATAGTTCCTTGTCGACGGCGTCCATCCGACTGAACGGAACTGGTCTTGGTTTGAAGAACTTAGGGCTGGCATCGTCTTTGAGTATGAGCCGTGCCTTCATCTTTGTGCAATGCCCAAGTCCAGGTGTGAAAATGGCCGGAAACTGGTCAAGAACCTTCTGCAGGTTGTTCTCGCACTTGCTGACCATGTTGCAGTCTGTGGTAGATGACAATTACATAGTTGATCCATCGTAGATCAAGGCGTTCATGTCAAGCTTGAAAGCACGGATCCAGTCGAAGGCGCACAGGGATGTACCTTCTTTGCCAACGACGATCAGCGGCAACATCTGTGTCATACCATTACAGGAAACGGCGACAGAGCATTTGCCTTTCGTGGGAATGGCCTGTCGTCTGTATCCGAAAACGCAGATGTTGGCCTCTCCCAGATGTCCTGACCCACTAGCGACACAGCCGCACCAGTGTCTACCTGGAACTGTAGATCAACGTTCGAGAACAGCAGCGAAATCCTCGGCTTGTCGATGATCGTGGACACACCGAGCACTTCAATAGAATTGGTCTCCCAATTTGGTCGACTATGTTTTGCGCTTTCTTGCCCTTTCTCCGCTTTCCTACGGATTGACACACTTTCCTGGAGAAGAACTTTTCGATTACAGGCGTAACAAACGGACTCGATATACGGGCACTCACGGTGATGATGAGCAGTTGAGCCGCACCGGTAGCAGGGTTCCTTCCTCTACAGGGGAGCGGCTCTTCTGAAACTGTCCCTTCTTCTCTGGATTTGCTCTGGGTCGATCAAATGGTTTCTGGACAAGTCTGACAAACTGTATGCACACGTTGTGGACGAGTCTGACGAACTGCGTGCACCTCTTGAGGGAGCTTCGATGCTGTATCGCCGGCCATTTTGTGCAGTTCTTTACTTAGCAGCTAGGGGATCTTAGCACATTGCAGCACATTCTTCAATGAGGCGTACGATTCCTTGAGAATCGCCTGCTGGATGAATGCGTGCCTGCAGCCCATGACCAGTCTATCCCGCAACGCATTGTCTTGGCACTTTTCGCAGCATTGAGCTTTAAAATCACATGCCTTTGCCTTGGTGCGAAGTTCGGCAAGCAATTCGGTGATCGATTGCACTTCCCGTTGCACCGTCTGGTAGAAATCGAGGCGAGCTGCGAGGAAATTTCGACTTTCTTCGTAATGCAGCTGCAAAGCCGTTGTGATTTCAGCATATGAAATTTCAGTTACTTCTTCTGTCAATAAATTTTGAAGTAGTGCAAAGGTTTCTGGAGACATTGATGAACACAGGAGAGCCTTCTTCCTCAGGTCAGTCGTAATTCCAATACTTTCAAAATAAAACTCAGCGCTGATTAAATACGACGACCACCTTTCTCACGCGGGATCGAAACGATCGAATTGCCGAGATGTTTAAAAAAATCCGGAAAATATGCTCTTATCTGGGTCTTTGGACACAATCCGAAGTCTCCCGTTCCTGACACCACTTTCGTGTTCTTGTTCTATGCCTGTATGAAACTTTGCGAGTCTTCAAGGTACAACAGAAGTCTTTATTACAGTAACTCAATGCTGGCAGCAAGACAACTAAAATGGCTGCAACTACATAATCTGACTGCACACTCCACACTGTGTACAGCCAAGATAACTATGTACAAAACATCTCCCTTTGTCCTGTGCAGCGCCACCTGCTGCACGGGAGGAGCAACCCCACCCCACACAGTCCATGAAACATCACAACAATGATTGAAAGAGACAGCATGGAAATAGGCACTTTAGCCCACCAAGTCCACACTGACCATTCATCACCAAGCACACTAGTTCTCTTTTACCCAACTTTCGCAACCACTCCCTACACATTAGAAGCAATTTACAGAGGCCAATTAACCTACAAACCCACTCCTCTTTGGGATGTGGGAGGAAACCAGAGCACCCCGGAAGCCACAAGGTCACAGGGAGAATTTGCAAGCTTCACACAGACAGCAGCCGAGGTCAGGAAAGAATCCGGGGCTCTGGTGCCGTGAGGCAGTGACTCTATCAGCTGCAACACTGACTGAATGTCAGAATTAATATCAAGCATTTCTTCCCCTGCCCCTCCGTGAGCTGGGACTAACCTGGGGCTGGAGGTGACCATACTGTGAACAGCCCCTCACTGCCATCTTCCTGTCAGTGGAGCCTCTCCAGCAGCCTCTCCCTCGTGTTACAGGAGCCGATAGATTACTGCGTTCCAATATTGTTTTGCTGGGACAATCTGCCTTTATGGAAAGCAGCCTGGAATGTGCTAATCAGCTGCCTCCACGTGCTTCAGCCGTTCAGTCCAAGAATTGGAGAGGATTCAGGGCTGTGCAAGCGTGTTCTGACTCGCATGGATTTCGTGCCTTAGACTGCAACTTTGTTATTCGTCCCGTGGAAGGAAATTGCAGACGGCACGGAGCTCGGAGCTTGGACGGCAACAACCTCAGATACAGCAGGACAAAATACACCAATAATTTCTGTGCTGAAATTAAACCAGGCTGGTTTTCCACAAGGCTCCTCCCAGCTGCGCGTGTGTAGAAAAGCTGCAAGGCAGTAAGCGGAGCAAAGTGTGCGTTCCACACCGCCGCAGTGGGCTGTGGCGACGATGTTGCCGTGAAAGGTGCAAAATGAAGAGTTACAACGAGGGCACAAAGACGCCGTGGTGTGAGGAAACATTCCAGCATCAATTAGAGAGCACAGAAACAGGTCCTTCCACGCAGTTTAATGTGGATAAGTGTGAGGTTATCCATTTTGGTGGTAAGAATAGGAAGGCAGAGTATTATCTGAATGGTGTCAAGTTAGGAAAAGGGGACGTACAACGAGATCTGGGTGTCCTAGTGCATCAGTCACTGAAAGGAAGCATGCAGGTACAACAGGCAGTGAAGAAAGCCAATGGAATGTTGGCCTTCATAACAAGAGGAGTTGAGTATAGGAGCAAAGAGGTCCTTCTGCAGTTGTACAGGGCCCTCGTGAGACCCCACCTGGAGTACTGTGTGCAGTTTTGGTCTCCAAATTTGAGGAAGGATATTCTTGCTATTGAGGGCTTGCAGCGTAGGTGTACTAGGTTAACTCCAAGAATGGCGGGACTGTCGTATGTTGAAAGACTGGAGCAACTAGGCTTGTATACACTGGAATTTAGAAGGATGAGAGGGGATCTTATCGAAACATATAAGATTATTAAGAGGTTGGACACGTTAGAGGCAGGAAACATGTTCCCAATGTTGGGGAAGTCCAGAACCAGGGGCCACAGTTTAAGAATAAGGGGTAGGCCATTTAGAACGGGGATAAAGAAAAACTTTTTCAGTCAGAGTTGTAAATCTGTGGAATTCTCTGCCTCAGAAGGCAGTGGAGGCCAATTCTCTGAATGCATTCAAAAGAGAGCTAGATAGAGCTCTTACGGATAGCGGAGTCATTGAGTATGGGGAGAAAGCAGGAACGGGGTACTGATTGAGAATGATCAGCCATGATCACATTGAATGGTGGTTCACCTGCACCTCCTCCAACCTCATCTATTGTATCCGCTGTTCTAGATGTCAACTTCTTTGCATCGGCGAAACCAAACGCAGGCTCGGCGATCGTTTCGCTCAACACCTTCACTCAGTCTGCCTTAACCAACCTGATCTCCTGGTGGCTGAGCACTTCAACTCCCCCTCCCACTCCCAGTCTGACCTTTCTGTCATGGGCCTCCTCCAGTGCCATAGTGAGGCCCACCGGAAATTGGAGGAACAGCACCTCATATTTCGCTTGGGCAGCTTGCAGCCCAGCGGTATGAACATTGAGTTCTCCAACTTTAGATAGTTCCTCTGTCCCTCTCTTCCCCTCCCCAATTCTCCCTCTATCTTCCTGTCTCCACCTATATCCTTCCTTTGTCCCGCCCTCCTGACATCAGTCTGAAGAAGGGTCTCGACCCGAAACGTCACCCATTCCTTCTCTCCTGAGATGCTGCCTGACCAGCTGAGTTACTCCAGCATTTTGTGAATACCTTCGATTTGTACCAGCATCTGCAGTTATTTTCTTACACTACATTGAATGGTGGTGCTGGTTCGAAGGATCGGATGGCCTACTCCTATTGTCTATTGTCTAACTCATCCATGCCGATCAAGATGGCATCGGTGCCAGTCCTATTGCCTGCATTTGGCTCAAACCCTTCTGAACCTTTCCTATCCATATATCTGACAGTCTCGCCGGTCGCTTCTTTCATTTAGTTTAGAGATATAGCGTGGAAACAGGCCCTTCGGCCCACGCCGACCAACAATCACCCTGTGCACTAGTTCTATCTTACAGCCAAGGGACAATTTACGGAGCCCAATTAACCGACAAACCAGCACGTCTTTGGGATGTGGGAGGAAACCGGAGTACCGGGAGGAAACTCACACGGTCACAGGGAGGACGTACAAACTCTGTACAGACAAACACCTGTAGTCAGGATCGAACCCAGGTCTCTGGCGCTGTAAGACAGCAACTCGACCGCTGTGCCGCTGCACCACTTTCTGTGGAACTAAAAACAGAAGACAGGTGCCACCAGAAAACTAGACGAATGGATCAGACACGAGTCAGACCTAAAGAGGGAAACCTGCCCATGCTCCTTCAATGTGAATGATGCACTGATTATTTACAGCACTTTCCATTTTCAGTCTAGGATTAACACCAAGTCCAGAGCTCCTTTTATCGCTGGTTAAATAAAACTCCAATGTTTATGCTCTCAAACTTTCGTGCTCTTCTGTTTGTAACTTTGCAGTGACTCAGACATTGAGAGAGGACTGCGCTAATCCCCTCAGAAGCTTCTGCAAATCAACACAAACAGCCACATATCCTCCAACACTCAGTCTAGGAAAACAACTTTTTTTTAACAGATCAGCAGATTAATCAGAAACATCACTCTGCAACATCATGCAAAACCTTCACAAGAAGATCTTCATTCCTAAAGTCAACCTCACCGAAAGTCTGGACTCCCGTCCACTCCTCGTGTTATCCAACCATCAATACCCTCTAATGGGTTTCTACCTGCCTGGTATTCATGTCACCAACCTGGGTCAGCACAGAAAGCAAGGGCAGTGAATGGGAGACACATGCAGCAGCAAAGCTGGTTTATGAACACAGCCTAGTCCATCACACACACCAACCTTACCTCCCATTACTCAATCTCTGCACTGCACACTGCCTCAGGTAAGCAGCCAACATAATCAAGGTCCACTCACACCACCAGTCAATCCCACTTCCACCCTCTCCCGTCGGGCAGAAGGTACAAAAGGTGAAACCACGTATCATCAGATTCAGGAACAGCTTCTTCCCCGCTACTACCTGACATCACAGGTGAATAGGGTGGTCAAGATGGTTTTCGGAACATTGGCTTTCATCAGTCAGGCTATTAAGTATAGAAGTTGGGATATTATGATATAGTTGTACAACACATTGGTGAGGCTGCATGTGAAGTATTGTGTTCAGTTTTGGTCACCCTGCTATAGGAAGGATGGAATTAAGTTGGAAAGAGGGTAGAGAAGATTTACATGGATGTTGCCAGGACTCGAGGGCCTGAGCTATAGAGATGTTTGGCAGGTGAGGACTTTATTCCTTGGGATGCAGTAGGCTGAGGGGTGATCTTTCAGAGGTGTATAAGATCATAAGGGGAATAGATAGGGTGAATGCACAGTGTCTTACAACCAGAGGAGGGGAATCGAGAACCAGAGAACAGAGGTTAATTTGAGAGGGAAAAGATTCAAACCTGAGGGGCAACTTTTTAAATCACAGAAGGAGGAGGGTATATGGTACCAGCTACAAGAGGAAACAGTTGAGGCAGGAACACCAATAACAACATTTAAAAGATATTTGAACAGGTACATGAATAGAAAAAATTAAGAGGGATATGGGCCAAACTCAGGCAAATGGGGCTAGGTTAGATGGGACATCTTGGTTAGTATGTATGAGGTGGCCCAAAGGGCCTGTTTCCATGCTGTACGACTCTATGATTGATGGGAGTTCTCCAAGAACCAGATTCGACTCAATGGGCAGAACAGCCTCTCTCGACATCACGAGGAAATACAAGACTCTTGGAAGGATGATACTGGAATTGCCTAGGAGGCATTGACAAGGGCAGGACAGAGCATTCAGGCAGATGAGGCTGAACTAAACCTGGGAATTCGAACATTGCTACAACCTTGAAATGATTAACACGTGTTTTTACTTGAACGGGTTTGGAAAGGTCACAGAGGCTGCTGCATATCTCTGCGGGGTGTTGCGACTTATAATGCCTTACCCAGAAAGTTTTGATAAAATCAAAGTTCTTTTACCACTGATTAATTTGTATTGGTGAACAATTAAAGGCTGTACAAATTATCAGCAATGTGACCTACTGAAGGACAAACGCTAAAAACACATATCACAGGCAGACTTTCATCATCTGTTGTTCACCTCCAATAATCCAACACTTTCTTGATATGAAAGTCTGAAATCTTCTTGCATTATCCGGCAGTTCTGTTATATTACGCACACTTGCTCCCATTTGTACCTTTGCTGTTTAAAATAAACTAACTGCTGGAAGAACTCAGCATGTTTGCCATTGAACAGGAAAGAACTGCAGATGTTGGTTTAAAGCGAAGACAGACGCAAAAAGGTGGAGTAACTCAGTGGGTCATACAGCATCTCTGGAAAAAATGAATTGGTGATGCTTTGGGTAGAGACCCTTCTTCAGCCCCATCTGCACCCAAGATGAGGTGTTCCATACCAGGACATCCAAGATGTGCTCATTCTTTAGGGAACAGTCCCATCATAGATGACTAAGGAAGATACAAACAATCTCCCAGATGTACTAGAGGACAGAGGATCTAGGGAGACCAAGGAACTGAAAGAAATTTGCATTAGGTGAGAAATAATATTGGGTAGACTGATGGGACTGAAGGCTGATAAATCCCCAGGGCCTGATGGTCTGCATCCCAGGGTACTCAAGGAGGTAGCTCTAGAAATCATGGACGCATTGGTGCTCATTTTCCAATGTTCCATAGATTCAGGATCAGTTCCTGTGAATTGGAGGGTAGCTAATGTTATCCCACTTTTCAAGAAAGGAGCGAGAGAGAAAACAGGGAATTATAGACCAGTTAGCCTGACATCGGTGGTGTGGAAGATGCTGGAGTCAATTGTAAAAGAGGTAATAATGGCACATTTCGATAGCAGTAAAAGGATTGGTCCAAGTCAGCATGGATTTCTGAAGGGGAAACCCTGCTTGATTAATCTTCTGGAATTTTTTGAGGATGTGACAAGTAAAATGGATGAAGGAGAGCCAGTGGATGTAGTGTATCTAGACTTTCAGAAAGCCTTTGATAAGGTCCCACACGGGAGATTAGAGCGCAAAATTAGAGTACATGGTATTGGGGTAGGGTATTGACAAGGATAGAGAATTGGTTGGCAGACAGGAAGCAAAGAGTAGGAGTAAACGGGTCCTTTTCAGAATGGCAGGCAGTGGCGAGTGGAGTGCCATAAGGCTCGGTGCTGGGGCCGCAACTATTTACAATATATATTAATGATTTGGGTGATGGAATTTGTAAACACTAGCAAGTTTGGGGATGACACAAAGCTGGGTGGCGGTGTGAACTGCGAAGAGGATGTTAGGAGGTTGCAGGGTGACTTGGACAGGTTAAGTGAGTGGGCAGATGCATGGCAGATGCAGTATAATGTAGATTAATGTGAGGTTATCCACTTTGGCGGCAAAAACAAGGAGGCAGATTATTATCTCAATGGTGTCATAGAAACATAGAAAATAGGTGCAGGAGTAGGCCATTCGGCCCTTCGAGCCTGCACCGCCATTCAATATGATCATGGCTGATCATCCAGCTCAGTAACCTGTACCTGCCTTCTCTCCATACCCCCTGATCCCTTTAGCCACAAGGACCACATCTAACTCCCTCTTAAATATAGCCAATGAACTGGCCTCAACTACCTTCTGTGGCAGAGAATTCCACAGACTCACCACTCTCTGTGTGAAGAAATGTTTTCTCATCTCGGTCCTAAAAGACTTCCCTCTTATCCTTAAGCTGTGACCCCTGGTTCTGGACTTCCCCAACATCGGGAACAATCTTCCCGCATCTAGCCTCTCCAACCCCTTAAGAATTTTATATGTTTCAATAAGATCCCCCCTCAGTCTTCTAAATTCCAGCGAGTATAAGCCTAGTCTATCCAGTCTTTCTTCATATGAAAGTCCAGCCATCCCAGGGATCAATCTGGTGAACCTTCTCTGTACTCCCTCTAAGGCTAGAATGTCTTTCCTCAGATTAGGAGACCAAAACTGTGCACAATACTCCAGGTGCGGTCTCACCAAGGCCCTGTACAACTGCAGCAGAACCTCCCTGCTCCTATACTCAAATCCTCTTGCTATGAATGCTAACATACCATTCGCTTTCTTCACTGCCTGCTGCACCTGCACGCTTGCTTTCAATGACTGGTGCACCATGACACCCAGGTCACGTTGCATCTCCCCTTTTCCTAATTGGCCAGCATTCAGGTAATACTCTGCTTTCCTGTTCTTGCCGCCAAAGTGGATAACCTCACATTTATACACATTATATTACATCTGCCATGCATTTGCCCACTCTCCTAATCTATCCAAGTCACTCTGCAGCCTCCTAGCATCCTCCTCACAGCTAACACTGCCACCCAGCTTCGTGTCATCCGCAAACTTAGAGATATTGCATTCAATTCCCTCGTCCAAATCATTAATATATATTGTAAATAACTGGGGTCCCAGCAGTGAGCCTTGCGGTACCCCACTAGTCACTGCCTGCCATTCCGAAAATGTCAGATTAGGTAAAGGGGAAGTGCAACGAGACTTGGGTGTCCTTGTATACCAGTCACTGAAAGTAAACGTGGAGGTATAGCAGGCAGTGAAGAAAGCTAATGGCATGTTGGCCTTCATAATGAGAGGATTTGAGTATAGGAGCAAGGAGGTCCTTCTGCAGTTGTATAGGGCCCTGGTGAGACCACATCTGGAGTATTGTGTGGAGTATTGTGTGGAGACATTCTTCCTATTGAGGCAGTGCAGCATAGGTTCATGAGGTTAATCCCTGGGATGGCAGGACTGTCATATGAGGAAAGATTGGAAAGACTGGGCTTGTATTCACTGGAGTTTAGAAGGATGAGAGGGGATCTTATAGAGATGTATAAAATGATAAAAGGACTGGACAAGCTAGATGCAGGAAAAATGTTCCCAAAGTTGGGGGAGTCCAGAACCAGGGGCCACAATCTAAGAATAAAGGGGAGGCCATTTACAACTGAGTTGAGAAGAAGTTTTTTCACCCAGAGAGTTGTGAATTTGTGGAATTCTCTGCCACAGAAGGCAGTGGAGGCCAATTCACTGGATGAATTTAAAAGAGAGTTAGATAGAAGTCTAGGGGCTGGTGGAATCAAGGGATATGGGGAGGAGGCAGGCACAGGTTACTGATTGTGGATGATCAGCCATGATCACAATGAATGGCGGTGCTGGCTCGAAGGGCCAAATGGCCTCCTCCTGCACCTATTTTCTATGTTTCTATGAGGCCCCCCTCATGTCTCCTCGGCCCCCTCCCCCCAGTCGCACCAGGGACAGAGTCCCCCTAGTCCTTACCTTTCACCCCATCGGCTACTGCATACAGCACATAATCCTCCGACATTTTCGCCACCTCCAACACGAATCCACCACTAGTCACATCTTTCCATCTCCGCCCCTTTTCGCCTTCCGCAGAGACCATTTCCTCCGCAACTCCCTGGTTAACTCATCCCTTCCCACCCAAACCATCCCCTTCCCAGGTACCTTCCCCCACAACCACAGGAGATGCAACACCTGTCCCTATACATCCTCCCTCGACTCTGCCCAGGGACCCCGACAGTCCTTTCAGGTTAGGCATGGGTTCACTTGTACCTCCTCCAACCTCGTCTACTGTATCCGTTGTTCCATGTGGGGACAATGGCAAGACCAAACGTAGACTGGGGAATCGTTTCACTGAACACCTTCGCTCAGTCCACCTGGGCCTACCTGATCTCCTGGTTGCCAAACACTTGAACTCACCTTTCCATTCCCACACTGACCTTTCAGTTCAGGGCCTCCTCCATTATCAGAGTGAAACCAAACACAAATTGGAGGAACAGCACCCCATATTTCGCTTGGACAATTTCAACCCAGTGGTATAAATATTGATCTTCTAACTTCAAGTAACCCTTGCATCCCCTCTCCGTCCCTCCCCCACCCTAGTTGTTACACTAGCTTCACTGTCGTCCTGGTGAGTTTCATTATATGTAATTTGTTTTAACCACAGCTATCAATGGCCTGTTTCCTTTATCATCGTTTTATTTTGCATATCTTTCATTCATTTGTTCTATATCTCTCTCTATATATCACCGTCTATATCTCTCGTTTCCCTTTCCCCTGACTCTCAGTCTGAAGAAGGGTCTCGACTCGAAACGTTACCGATTCCTTTTCTCCAGAGATGCTGCCTGACCTGCTGAGTTACTCCAGCTTTTTGTGTCTATCTTTAGCCTTGACTTATTGTTAGACTTGGTCGATAGTTCCCAGCCTTTTCTTTGCAGACTGTCTGATTTAAAGGCACAGCATTAGCCACATTCCAGTCCTCCGGCCCCTCACCTTTGTCATACGATGATGCATATGTCTTTGCCAAGGCTCCTGCAAGTTTTCTCTTGCTTCCCACAGTGTCCTCAGATACACCTGATCAGGCCCGGGAGATTTGTCTACCATCACACACTTTAGGACATCCAGCGTATGTCTTCGACTGTAATACGGACTGCCCTCAAGATATCTCCATTAACTGTCCCATGTACCCCTGTCTTTCCCCACGGTAAAAACAGTGGATAAATATTGAGGATCTTGCCTATCTCCTGCGGCTCCACACATAGATATCCACTTTGGAAACTCCAACTCTAACTTCCCCCCTCAACTCCATCCAAGGACCCAAACAGTCTTTCCAGGTGAGACAGAGGTTCACCTGCACCTCCTCCAACCTCATCTATTGCATCCGCTGCTCTGGATGTCAACTTCTTTACATCGGCAAAACCAAACGCAGGCTCGGCGATCGCTTCGCTCAACACCTTCCCTCAGTCCGCCTTAACCAACCTGATCTCCCGGTGGCTGAGCACTTCAACTCCCTCTCCCACTCCCAGTCTGACCTTTCTGTCATGGGCCTCTTCCAGTGCCATAGTGAGGCCCACCGGAAATTGGAGGAACAGCACCTCATATTTCGCCGGGGCAGCTTGCAGGCCAGCGGTATGAACATTTACTTCTCCAACTTTAGATAGTTCCTCTGTCCCTCTCTTCCCCTCCCCCTTCCCAGTTCTCCCTCTAACTTCCTGTCTCCACCTATATCCTTCCTTTGTCCCGCCCCCCTTACGTCAGTCTGAAGAAGGGTCTCGACCCGAAACGTCACCCATTTCTTCACTCCTGAGATGCTGCCTGACCTGCTGAGTTACTCCAGCATTCTGTGAATAAATACCTTGGTGTTTAAGGATCTCTATTCTCTCCCTTCTTATGCTTTTTCCATTAATAATACATAAAATCTGTTTGAATTTTCCTTAATCTTTACCAAATCTATCCAACGCCCTCTTTTTGCACTCCTGACTTCCTTCTTAAATAGACTCCCGTATTCCCTATACTGCCCCAGGAATACACGATCCCAACAGCCTGTACCTGACCCATGTCTCCTTTCTTCTGAGCTCAACATCTCTTATCATGCAGGGTTCCCTACTCCTGCCAGTCTTGCCCTTTACTGCAACAAGAACATGCAGACCTTGAACTCTCACTATCTCTCTGTTAAAAGCCTCCCACTTATTAGAAATCCCTTTGCTTACAAACATTCCACTGCAATCAACTTTTGCAAGCTCCTGTCAGTTATCGTTGAAATTTGTCCTGTCCCAATTCAGGACTTTAACTTGCAGACTAGATTTGTCCGTTCTCATAACTACTTAACAACTAAAGGCAGTTTGTGTTTTGCTCCAGATTCCAGCATCTGCAGTGTCTTGTGGCTGCTTTGTTGCTTGACCTTTGTAAAGTGCTTGTGACCACGCAGTCCTTTCCGTCCAATAACCTCTGTTGCCTATTCATTCTTGCGAGGCAGCTATCGCTGCCAATGTCGGCACTGAATATGCTCCTACATCACCCAACAGTGGGTCCAGTGTCCATTGTGTTATTCCAAAAACTGGGATGGGCAAAATACACCGACATTGCCAACTAGGCCCAGGTTCTGAGTTATTTAGGATACAGCAACACCAGAATAAAGGTTAATTCCATCGGCAGCTGCCCACTTGGTTTAAACGTCAGGAAGCAGTGTTGCTGGTCCAGTGGCTGATGGTATCTTTACTCTGTCATTATCAGCCAATCAGTCTGTAGAATGGTCCCGACCCGAAACATCGTCTGTCCATTTAATTCACAGATGCTGCCTGACCTGCTGAGTTACTCCAGCACTTTGTGTTTTGCTCAGTCAATTGACTCATCATTGCGCATTGCTTCGACATCAAATTTCACTTTAATTTCCACCATGTACTTTCATTTCTCACTTCTAACTTCAACAACAGTTGGAGGTACTTCCCAGAGGGACCAATGCATGGCTGGTGTCCTCAGATCAATGCCAGTCTAGACCTCCAAGCATATCAACCATTCACCTCACAGGACCTACAAGTACATAGTCCCTGACTAATCGGGGACCATATCACCCCGATTCTGGCCTCTCTCCACTGGCTCCCAGTACGGTACAGAATCGATTTCAAACCCCTCCTATTTGCATACAAAGCCCTAAACGGACTTGACCCCCCCCCATATCAAAAATCTTTTAACCCACCACTCAAACTCCAGGTCCCTCAGGTCGGCCGACTTGGGGCTGCTGACTGTCCCGCGGTCTAGGCTTAAGCTCAAGGGTGACCGTGCTTTTGCAGTTGCAGCTCCTAGACTGTGGAACAGCATCCCACTCCCCATCAGAACTGCCCCTTCCATCGACTCCTTTAAGTCCAGGCTCAAAACCTACTTCTATTCCCGAGCGTTTGAGGCCCTCTGAGGCGGCGCTGTGAACTGTTTATATCTGTGTTGTTTGGTTTGTGTGCTATTGTATGTTCTTTTTTAGTACCTGCACTGATGTACAGCACCTTGGTCAATGTGGTTTAAATGTGCTGTACAAATAAAATTGACTTGACCTGAAAATGGCTTTGCAGGTAGATAGGGTGGTGAAGGAGGCTGTTGGCCTGCTAGCATTCATCCATCAAGGAACTGAGTATAGAAATTGGGAGATAGACATGAAAAGCTGGAGTAACTCAGCGGGACTGGCAGCATCTCTGGAGAGAAGGAATTGGTGACTTTTCGGGTTGAGACCCTTCTTCAGAGGTTATGCTACAATTGCACAAGACATTGAAAAGGCCGCACTTGGAGTATTCTGTTCAGTTAGGAAAGGTGCCATAACGCTGGGAAGCAGAGAAGATTTACAATGATGCTGCCAGGACCAGAGAGCCCGAACTATAGGGGGAGGTTAGAACTTTATTTCTTGAAGCGCAGGAGGATGAGGGCTGATCTAATAGAGGTGTGTAAAATCACGAGGGGATAGATAAAGTGAATGCACAGTCTTTTTTTCCACCTAGTGGATTCAAGAAGGGCATAAGATTAAGGTGAGAGGGGAACCCGAGAAGCAACTTTTTCATTCAGAGGGTGGTGGGTTATGGAATGAGCTGCCAGAGGAAGAAGTTAGACCGGTATTTAGATAGGAAAAATTTAGAGGGATTTGGGCCAAACACAGGCAAATGAGATCAGCTTGGATGAGGCATCTTTGTCAGCATGGATGGGTTGGGCTGAAGTACCTTTTCTGTGCTAGATGACTCACGGTTGGAACCACCACAGTATACAGTCATTGGTTTGGTGCACACTCACTCAGCAGGCTGACTGACCTCGCTCGCTTCCCACAAACGTTCCCAAGCATTGGGATCACTCCCAACAACTTTCTGAAATTATTTGCAGGATCCCCAATAGGACGTGTATTTATATGGAGTCTTTCACAACCTCAATCCATGTACTGAGCACATCAGCTATTTTGCGCACAAGGCCCCACAAAGAGGAATGTGTTCATGATCAGTTAATCTATTTTAAAATGGTGTCTGTCATAAGGTAAATATTTACCAGATCACCAGGAAAACTCCTCTGCTCTTCTCTGAGACATTCTTTTACATATGTGAGAGGGCATGGCTTCAATCACTGCAGTGCTTTTCCAAACAATGTGGAATTCCCTCAGCCCCACACCAAACCAACAACGGATGCTCTCTTAATAACGTCTTCCCACTCCATGATAGCACAGCACTACCGCACTGCAGCACCTCAGTGCCTCCCCAGTGCTGATTCCCGCCTCCGCCCAACACTGTGGCACTCCTGCAGTATTGGCCCTCCCACAGTGCAGCGTTCCCTCAGTACCGTCCCTCCCACAGTGCGGGGATCCCTCAGTACTGCCCTTCTCACAGTGCGATGCTCCCTCTGTTCTGCCCCCTCCCACAGTGTGGTGCTCCCTCAGTACTGCTTCTCTCATTGTGCAGCCCTGCATTTTGTGTTTCTGTGAAGTGAAATCCACTGACGCAGAGTGGAGCTGCTCCATCGAACAGCGCTACTATTGGTCAAAGAGAAGTGTATCAGTTCAATGCTCCTTCTTCATGTTCATATGTCATAGCAGCAGAATTAGACCCATTCGGCCCATCGAGTCTACTCCACCATTCAATCATGGCTGATCTATCTTTCCCTCTCAACCCACATTCTCCTGCCTTCTCCCCAGAATCTTTGACACCCGTACTAATCAAGAACCTGTCACTCTCCACTTTAAAAATATCCAATGATTTGTCCTCCACCGCCATCTGTGGCACATGGAATCACGTGGAGGGGGACTGAACTCACCACCTTTTGATGGCAGCTATTGTGAAACTGGGTGAAAATTTCATAACAGGCACTAGCTCAACAACTACATACTGCTAATTTACTTCAGGAGATCAATTAAAATGTGTGAGCACTTCCAAATTTGACATTAAAAAAACTTCAGAAATGTCTCTGCAAATAAGATGCTGAAATCTGTTTCACAAGTCATCTTCAGACTTTATCTCGGTCAGGCATTCAGAGAACTGCAAATCCAAGGCCACCAGTCTCTCTTATCTCAATGAGAAGTTTGACTTTCCATGTGACAGCTGTAAAATACTTAGGAATATAGGAGGAGAGAGCCATTTTTCCCATCTATCTGGTTCTTCAGAGATGCTGCTTGACCTGATGAGTTCCTCCAGCACTTTGTGTCTTGTTTCTTTCCTTGTTCAATTATATCTTGGCCTACCTGCATCTCATCTCCACTCAATTGTCTTGGTTCCAAAATCTCAACACTCTTATACTGCAATTTGTTCTGGACCAACCACATTGAAACTATGATCAAGAAAGCAGTCAGAAGACGTAGAAAGTTCAGCATGTCTCTTAACGATTCTTACCAACTTCTACAGATGCACCATAAAAGCATACTGTTGGTTGCATCTCAGCTTGGTTTGGCAACAGCGCAGTCCATTACACAGACCACACTCGCCACCAGCGACTCTGCCTACACTTCATGATTTAGATTTAGATTTAGAGATACAGCGCAGAAACAGGCCCTTCGGCCTACCGGGTCCGCGCCGCCCAGAGATCCCCGCAAATTAACACTATCCTACACCCACTAGGGACGATTTTTACATTTGCCCAGCCAATTAACCTACAAACCTGTACGTCTTTGGAGTGTGGGAGGAAACCGAAGATCTCAGAGCTAGATAGAGCTCTTAAGGATAGCGGAGTTAGGGGGTTATGGGGAGAAGGCAGGAACGGGGTACTGATTGAGAATGATCAATAGACAATAGACAATAGGTGCAGGAGTAGGCCATTCAGCCCTTCGAGCCAGCACCACCATTCAATGCGATCATGGCTGATCACTCTCAATCAGTACCCCGTTCCTGCCTTCTCCCCATACCCCCTCACTCCGCTATCCTTAAGAGCTCTATCCAGCTCTCTCTTGAAAGCATCCAACGAACTGGCCTCCACTGCCTTCTGAGGCAGAGAATTCCACACCTTCACCACTCTCTGACTGAAAAAGTTCTTCCTCATCTCCGTTCTAAATGGCCTACCCCTTATTCTTAAACTGTGGCCCCTTGTTCTGGACTCCCCCAACATTGGGAACATGTTTCCTGCCTCTAATGTGTCCAATCCCCTAATTATCTTATATGTTTCAATAAGATCCCCCCTCATCCTTCTAAATTCCAGTGTATACAAGCCTAATTGCTCCAGCCTTTCAACATACGACAGTCCCGCCATTCCGGGAATTAACCTAGTGAACCTACGCTGCACGCCCTCAATAGCAACAATATCCTTCCTCAAATTTGGAGACCAAAACTGCACACAGTACTCCAGGTGCGATCTCACCAGGGCCCGGTACAACTGTAGAAGGACCTCTTTGCTCCTATACTCAACTCCTCTTGTTACGAAGGTCAACATTCCATTGGTTTTCTTCACTGCCTGCTGTACCTGCATGCTTCCATACCATTCAGATAATAATCTGCCTTTCTATTCTTACTTCCAAAGTGAATAACCTCACACTTATCTACATTAAACTGCATCTGCCATGTATCCGCCCACTCACACAACCTGTCCAAGTCACCCTGCAGCCTTATTGCATCTTCCTCACAATTCACACTACCCCCCAGCTTAATATCATCTGCAAATTTGCTAATGGTACTTTTAATCCCTTCATCTAAGTCATTAATGTATATTGTAAATAGCTGGGGTCCCAGCACCGAACCTTGCGGTACCCCACTGGTCACTGCCTGCCATTCCGAAAGGGACCCATTTATCCCCACTCTTTGCTTTCTGTCTGTCAACCAATTTTCTATCCATGTCAGTACCCTTCCCCCAATACCATGTGCTCTAATTTTGCCCACTAATCTCCTATGTGGGACCTTGTCGAAGGCTTTCTGAAAGTCGAGGTACACCACATCCACTGACTCTCCCCTGTCAATTTTCCTAGTTACATCCTCAAAAAATTCCAGTAGATTTGTCAAGCATGATTTCCCCTTCGTAAATCCATGCTGACTCGGAATGATCCTGTTACTGCTATCCAAATCAGCCATGATCACATTGAATGGCGGTGCTGGCTCGAAGGGCCGAATGGCCACCTCCTGCACCTATTGTCTATTGTCTAAAACCCGCGCAGGTCACGGGGAGAACGTACAAACTCCGTACAGTACAGCACCCGTAGTCAGGATTGAACCTGAGTCTCCGGCGCTGCATTCGCTGTAACGCAGCAACTCTACCGCTGTGCCACCACGCCATGATGCCTCAGGAAAGACCATTTTTTCACCCGGTCATTCCCTCTTTTTCTCTCTCCCACTGTGGTGATGGGGGATTTCAATATGCAGGTAGACTGGGAAAATCAGGTTGGTTCTGGACCCTAAGAAAGAGAGTTTGTAGAGTGCCCCCGAGATGGATCCTTAGAGCAGCTTGTAATGTAGCCTACCAGAGAAAAGGCAATTCTGGATTTAGTGTTGTCCAATGAACCAGATTTGATAAGAGAACTCGAGGTAAAGGAACCGCTTGGAGGTAGTGATCATAATATGATTAGTTTTAATCTGCAATTTGAGAGGGAGAAGGTTAAATCGGAAGTGTCAGTGTTGCAGTTGAACAAAGGGGACTATGAAGGCATGAGAGAGGAGCTGGCCAAGGTCGACTGGAAAGGGATCCGAGCTGGAATGACGGTGGAACAGCAATGGCAGGAATTTCTGGGCATAATCCGGAAGACGCAGGATCATTTCATTCCAAAGAGGAAGAAAGATTCTAAGGGGAGTAAGAGGCAACCATGGCTAACAAGGGAAGTTAGGGATGGAATAAAACTAAAAGAAAAGATGTATAACACAGCAAAGAGTAGCGGGAAGCCAGAGGATTGGGAAACTTCCATAGGACAACAGAAGGTAAAAAAACGGGCAATACTGGCTGAAAAGATGAAGTACGAGGGGAAGCTGGCCAAGAATATAAAGAAGGACAGTAAAAGTTTCTTTAGATATGTTAAGAGAAAAAGAGTAGCAAAGTCAAATGTGGTCCCTTGAAGGCAGACACGTGTGAAATTATTATGGGTAACAAGGAAATGGCAGAAGAGTTGAACAAGTACTTTGGATCTGTATTCACTAAGGAAGACACAAACAATCTCCCAGATGTACTAGAGGACAGAGGATCTAGGGGGGGGGGGGAGTAGAGGAACTGAAAGAAATTTGCATTAGGCGAGAATTGGGTGGACTGATGGGACTGAAGACTGATAAATCCCCAGGGTCTGATGGTCTGCATCCCAGGGTCCTCAGGGAGGTGGCTCTAGAAATAGTGGACGCATTGGTGATCATTTTCCAATGTTCAATAGATTCAGGATCAGTTCCTGTGGATTGGAGGATAGCTAATGTTATCCCACTTTTCAAGAAAGGAGCGAGAGGGAAAACGGGGAATTACAGACCAGTTAGCCTGACATCGGTGGTGGGGAAGATGCTGGAGTCAATTATTAAAGAGGTAATAATGGTGCATTTGGATAGCAGTAAAAGGATAAGTCCAAGTCAGCATGGATTTATGAAAGGGAAATCATGCTTGACTAATCTTCTGGAATTTTTTGAGGATGTGACAAGTAAAATGGATGAAGGGGAGCCAGTGGATGTAGTGTATCTAGACTTTCAGAAAGCCTTTGATAAGGTCCCACACGGGAGATTGGTGAGCAAAATTAGAGCACATGGTATTGGGGGTAGGGTGTTGACATGGATAGAGAATTGGTTGGCAGACAGGAAGCAAAGAGTAGGAATAAACGGGTCCTTTTCAGAATGGCAGGCAGTGGCGAGTGGAGTGCCGCAAGGCTCGGTGTTGGGGCCGCAACTGTTTACCATATATATTAATGAGTTGGCTGAAGGAATTAGAAGTAACACTAGCAAGTTTGCGGATGACACAAAGCTGGGTGGCAGTGTGAACTGCGAAGAGGATGTTAGGAGGTTGAAGGGTGACTTATCATATCATATATATACAGCCGGAAACAGGCCTTTTCGGCCCACCAAGTCCGTGCCGCCCAGCGATCCCCGTACATTAACACTATCCTACACCCACTAGGGACAATTTTTACATTTACCCAGCCAATTAACCTACATACCCGTACGTCTTTGGAGTGTGGGAGGAAACCAAAGATCTCGGAGAAAACCCACGCAGGTCACGGGGAGAACGTACAAACTCCTTACAGTGCAGCACCCGTAGTCAGGATCGAACCTGAGTCTCCGGCGCTGCATTCGCTGTAAAGCAGCAACTCTACCGCTGCGCTACCGTGCCGCCTGGACAGGTTGAGTGAGTGGGCAGATGCGTGGCAGATGCAGTATAATATAGATAAATGTGAGGTTATCCACTTTGGCGGCAAAAACAAGGAGGCAAATTATTATATCAATGGTGTCAGGTTAGGTAAGGGGGAAGTGCAGCGAGAGCTGGGTGTCCTTGTACACCAGACACTGAAAGTTGGTGTGCAGGTACAGCAGGCAGTGAAGAAAGCTAATGGCATGTTGTCCTTCATAACGAGAGGATTTCAGTATAGGAGTAAAGAGGTTCTTCTGCAGTTGTATAGGGCCCTGGTAAGACCACATCTGGAGTATTGTGTACAGTTTTGGTTTCCTACTTTGAGGAAGGACATCCTTGTAATTGAGGCAGTGCAGCGTAGGTTCACGAGATTGATCCCTGGGATGGCGGGATTGTCATATGAGGAAAGATTGAAAAGACTAGGCTTGTATTCACTGGAGTTTAGAAGGATGAGAGGGGATCTTATAGAGACATATAAAATTATAAAAGAACTGGACAAGCTAGATGCAGAAAAAATGTTCCCAATGTTGGGCAAGTCCAGAACCAGGGGCCACAGTCTTAGAATAAAGGGGAGGCCATTTAAAACTGAGGTGAAAAGGAACGTTTTCACCCAGAGTTGTGACTTTGTGGAATTCTCTGCCACAGAGAGCAGTGGAGGCCAAATCACTGGAGGAATTTAAGAGAGTTAGATAGAGCTCTGGGGGCTAGCGGAACCGAGGGATATGGGGAGAAGTTGGGCACAGGTTACTGATTGTGGATGATCAGCCATGATCACAATGAATGGCGGTGCTGGCTTGAAGGACCGAATGACCTCCTCCTGCACCCATTTTCTATGTTTCTATGGGCAGAAGATACAAAAGCTTGAAAGCGATACCACCAGATTCAGGAACAGCTTTTTCCTCATCCCGACGCCACCTCTTTCACTTTGCACTATCTGGGGTACTTGTGTACGGCTTCATTGTACTTGTGTAGAGTATGATTTGACTGGATAACACAGAAACAAAGCTTTTCACTGTATCTCATACCCATGACATTAAATCCATGGCATGATCACCTCACCTCCACTCTGCCTCGACTTGCTCCCACACAACCATCACATATTTAACAATCCTTTAAATTAGTTCACAGCCTATGTATTTAAGTCACCAATTTGCAAGTAGAAATGGCTTAATGCAACATATTGTGGCATTTCAACTTGCTTCACAAGGGTATTGGCAGACGATGTGCCTCTGAACCAGACGTGAAAATGTAAGGACAGGTGACAAAGATAGGCTATTTTGAGGAGTTTCTAGAAGGAAAACAGGTGGACATTTTTAGCGAGAGAATCCCAAATCTTGTGACGTTGACACAGCCCCAGTGTGAAGCAACTATAATAATGGAATGACAAAAAAGGCCAGAATTAGAGAATCTGAAGTACCTCAGCAAAGGGCAGTGCATAAGGAGATTATGGAGAAAGATGGATTTGAACATTCTGAATGAGGTTTTGCCAGATGGGCGCCAAAGCGAACATGAGTGATGGGCGGCGGGCTGGGACGGCTCTGGTTTGGATGAGAGGTAAGTAGTTAAAGTACTGGATGAGATTACAGTGCTGAAGTAACTCAGAGGATCAGGTAGCATCTCTGGACAACATGGTTAGGTGACATCTTCAGAGATGCTGCCTGACCTCCTGAGTTATTCCAGCACTGTGTCTGTGTTTTCAAACCAGCATTTGTAGTTCCTTGTTTCTCGATGAGGTCACAAACTGGCTGAGAAATTGTTCAGCAATTCACTACACCTGCCCCTCCCCACAATTAGATGCCGGCTAGCTGCCGTAACCTGGTAACTAACTCTTTGTCGATCTGAGGTCACCGTACTGACTTGGGACATGGATAAAGTGAACGCTCACAGTCTTTTAGCTAGGGGAGAGGATTAAAAAATTAGAGAACACAGGCCTAAGGTGAGAGGGGAGAGACTGAAGAGGAATCTTGGGGCAACCTTTCCACTTAGAGGTAGTCCGTAATTTGAATGAGTTGCCAGAGGAAACTGTAAGTGGATACAATTACAACTTTAAAAATAAATTTGGACAGATATATGGATAGGAAGGGTTTATAAGGTTAAGGGGCAAATACAGGTAAATGTGCCTAGCCCCAGTATGCCAACTTGTTTCCGTGCTGCATGATTCTGTAACTCTATCCAGGACAAGTGCTCTCATACAGGGCTAAATCCTGCTCATAAATGTTGCCTCATGTGTCAACTTTTAATCACCAGGAACGTTTCAAAAATGGCCATCAACAGTGCTACTGGCTCACTGATGCCCAATTTCACCAGGACCCCTCAGCTTCAGGTCTCATCACAGCCTTGGACCAAGCATGGACCACAGAGATGGATGCCAGAGGTGGGGTGAGACTGAGTGCCCCTGGCATCACAGTAGCAAGTGAAGGCGTGCAGCATCAAAGCACCAAAGACAAGGGCGGCACGGCAAGAAGTGCTACTGCCTCACAGCGCCAGAGACTTCAGTTCCATCCCGATTACTGTCTGCATATATTTTGCACGTTCTCCTAAGACCGCTTGGGTTTTCTCCGGGTGCTCCGGTTTCTTCCCACATTGCAAAGACGTGCAGGTTTGTAGGTTAATTGGCTTCTGTAAATTGTCCCTGGTGGACAGTTTACAGAATAGAGCTAGTGGGATAGACCGGAACTAGTGTACAAGTGAGCGTTGGTCAGTGCAGACTCGGTGGGCTGAGGGGCCTGTTTCCATGCTCTATTCTTAAATTAAACTAAACTAAATTGAACAACGTGCATCAAAGGAAAAACACTGCAGCTTGGAACTATGCCTCACAAAAGGAAAGACAGTACAATTTAGATACAAGAAACTGCAGATACTGGTAGATGCTGGAATAACTGAGCAGGTAAGGCAACATCTCTGGAGAACATGACTAGGTGACATTTTGAGTAGGGCCCTTCTTCAGTTCGAAGAAGGATCCTGACCTGAAACATCACCGATCCATGAAGGCGGTACAGTTGTTGGTGATCTCAGGACATCACTGTGACAGTTCCTCTGGGCAGGTCCTGGACTGAACACATCCATCTTCAGCTGCTTCATTAATGACCATTCTTCCATTGCAAGGTTAGAAGTGGGGACGTTTGCTGATGACTGCACAAATGTTATCACATAGAAGACAGAACCGTACAGTATAGGAACAGACCCATCAGCCTCACAAACCGCATGTCTCCTTGGGCCAAGATCGAAGTTCTCAGAGACTTGGAGGTTGCAAGATGGAGCAGGATGTGTTCATTCGCTGTAGGCTGTTCCAGAAGAGGATTTATTGTACTCATGTATTGTATGATTTTACTGGATAACATGCAAATCAAGCTTTTCACTGCATCTATGTGACAATAAAAAAGTAAACCAAACGAAATCGCACCATTGCCTTGGTTTACGTCACAACTTCTCTACTTTTATATTTCATATGTAAAAACCAAACTTCCAGGGATATGGATCATGTGCTGGCAGAGGAGATTTGTTTAACGATATCATGGACAGTGGGCTGAAGGGCCTGCTCTTGTGCTGTGCTGTTCTACAAAACACAAAGTGCTGGAGTAACTCAGCGGGTCATGCTGCATCTCTGGAGGACATGGATAATGACGTTTCGGGTCGGAACCCTTCTTCAGAAGCTAAATCATCACTATCCTATCTATATCCCCTACAAATCCTGCCTGACCCACTGAGTTACTCCAGCACTTTGTGTTTCCTCAAGATTCCAGCACCTGCCACGATGTTTTGCGTTCTACGTTCCAAGACAACATTTCTGCCAGCATTATCAAGGCCTGCATTATCATGGACACACACCACCCTGGCCATGCTCTCATTTCACTCCTGCCATCAGGAAGAAGGTATAAGAGTCTGACAATCATGACCTCCAGGTTCAGCAGCTTGGTCCTGACCTTCCAACTACCTCTAGGGAAACCTTTGAAGTATCTTTAATCGGACTTTATTAGACTTTACTATGCACTAAATGTTATATCCTTTATCCTGTATCTATACTATGGACGGCTTGATTGTAATCATGTTTAGTCTTTTCGCTGACTGGGTAGCATGCAACAACAAGCTTTTCACTGTACTTAGATACATGCGACAATAATAATAAAGTAAACACTAGAACACAGATAGAACATAGAACAGCACAGCACAGGAGCAGGCCCTTCAGCCCACAATGTCTGTGCCAAACATCATACCAAGACCACCTTTTATTTACCTGCAGACTTCTATGCCATTGCGGACAATGAACCTTGACAATGGAACTCATGCGCTACAACGCTGATAAGTATATTCTGCACTCTGTATTTTCCCCTTTGCTTTATCCATTGTACTTCCGAGTTTGAACAGATTATATCTATGTATAGTATATCTGGTCAGTTTGGAAAGCAGGCAAAACATAGCTTTTCACTGGAACTCAGTATGTAACAATAAACATAAACATAATCCATATCCCTCCATTCCCTGTCCCTCCATTAACACGAATCCTACATGAACCCATTACCTCTCCCCTTCAGACCGGGCCCTGCCAATGCTGAGGGATTCAGTACGTGACAGGTACTACAAAGTTCTGAGAACACACCATGGAGACCACCGTTGACTTGCCACCCTTCATCAAGCATCGTCACTCTTAACCACCACCAGAGTCTTCGCTGGAATAAACACTGTTCCCCCCAGATATTTCCAACCCGGTTAAATGGTCATGGGAGCAAACATCAGCTGGTTCCACCCTGGGAGCAAGGGTGTGCATACTTACACCATGCACAGCGGCGTGAATCTCAGGTGAACCCGGCAAGTCCATTGTGTCACTGCTGGCGTCGTTGTCAGCCTGGAATCAAAGTCTCTCTTTTTAAAACCCTTTTTCTTTTCACGCAAATTCAGTGATGGTCTTAGGGACAGCATAACCTGGAGAAAGAGATTCAGGAGAAAGAAAATCCATCAGTACCTCTTGTCACGCCTCATTGTCAATCATCATATTATCGAACATTGAACAGTACAGCACAGGAACAGGCCCTTTGGCCCACATTGTCTGTGTTGAACCTAATGCCACGACCAACTTATTATCTGCCTGCATGTATCACAAAATGCTGGAGTAACTCAGCGGGCCAGGCAGCATCTCAGTAGAAAAGGAATGGGTGACGTTTCGGGTCGTGACCCTTCTCGACCCGAAAGGTTACCCATTCCTTCTCTCCTGAGATGGTGCCTGACCCGCTGAGTTACTCCAGCATTTTGTGATACCTTCGATTTGTACCAGCATCTGCAGTTATTTTCCTAGACAATCTGCCTGCATGTGATCCATGTCCCTTCATATCCATATGCTTATCCAAAAGTATCTTAAATGCCACCACTGTAGTGAGCATCACCACCCCGGGCAGCAATTTCCAAGCACCCACCACCAAATCTAACCCCCCGCATCCCCTTTAAACGTTGTCCCTCTCATCTTAAAGCTATGGCCTCTAGTATTTGGCATTTCCAACCTGGGAAAAAAGGTTGTGACTTCTACCCTATCTATGCCTCTCATAATTTTAAATACTTCTATCATGTCTCCCCTCAACCTCCGGCGTTCCAGAGAAAACAATCCAACTCTGTCCATAATAACGGTACGATACTCGATAGTACAATAAATTAAGAATCAGTAATATGGAACAACCAGACCGTAATAGTGGAAAACCAAAGTCCACAATGCAATCAAAACAAAGCCCATGGTAGATTATGGTTGGTAAGGTTGGTGTTGTGCAGTTTTCAATGGCTGTTGGGAAGAAGTTGTTCTTGAACATGGAGGTCATAGTTTTTTTGAAGCACAAAATACTGTGGGCCAAAGGGCCTGCTCCTGTGCTGTACTGCTCTATGTTCTTCCCAATGGCAGTAGCGAGATGAGAGTGTGGCCAGGGTGGGTCCTTAGATCCCTTTGAGGTGGTAAGGTCCATACCCGTGATGGACCGGGCAGTGTCCACCACTCTGCAGCCAGCTCCCTCTACCCACAACACACACTGATGCCTCTGTTCCTCTCTGCTCCCCAAGTTACAGACATTTACCCAACTGGAAACAGGAGTTGAACATTGAGCTCTGAGACATTCTATTAACTCTTGTTTGATTCCCTCATTTTACACATCAACAAGCCCATTCACTTGACTTTGTTACATGGCTCTGAATGTAGAACATAGAACAGTACAACACAGAAACAGGCCTTTCATAGAAACATAGAAACATAGAAAATAGGTGCAGGAGTAGGCCATTCGGCCCTTCGAGCCTGCACCGCCATTCAATATATTTCATTGCACAATGTTTGTTCCAGACATGAAGCCACATTAATCTCCTGTGCCTACACATGATCAATATCCCTTCATTCCCTGCATATCCATGTGCCTATCCAACGCCACTATCGTATCTACAGTACCTCATCCACCATCCTGGCAAAAGTTCGACTCACACACCAATCTTTGTAAAAATAAAATTTGCCCCATACATCTTCTTTAGTCTTTGCCAATCTCACCTATGTTCTTTCATCTTTGACATTTTCACCTTGAGAAAAGGTTTGACTGTCTACTCTGCATCTCTCATAATTTTATAAACTTCTATCAGATCTCCCCTCAATATCTAACATCCAGGTTAAACAATCAAAGTTGTCCAACCTCTTCTTACCACTAATACCCTCTAATCCAAACACTGATTGTAGTTCCCTTGATACCTTCAGCAGACCTAAGAATCTCGGTCTTAAAATCTTATCTTGACCCATTGCCGCTCAAGAGGAAATCTGCTACTAATTTCAAATGCCTTTGCTCAAAATCTGAAAGTAGTTTGTAAAATTATGAGAGATGTGGCAAGGGTAGGAAACCTGCTACTAATTTCAAAATTGCTCCTGCTTTGCACTTCCAGCACCAGGAGAAAGAGTACCTAGAACACTAAGTGCTGTAGTAACTCTGCAGGTCAGGCAGAATATCATCATATCATATCATATCATATATATACAGCCGGAAACAGGCCTTTTCGGCCCTCCAAGTCCGTGCCGCCCAGCGATCCCCGTACATTAACACTATCCTACACCCACTCGGGACAATTTTTACATTTACCCAGCCAATTAACCTACATACCTGTACGTCTTTGGAGAACATGGATAGGTGATGTTTCATGTTGGGATACCAGTTCTCATTGACCACTTGGGGTTTGCATGAAGGCAGGAAAGGCTTTGAAAACATCTTTAGCGGTGCACTGGTTTATTCTGTTACAGGACCGGTGAATTCACATCTCACTGGGTTAGGGACACAAGGAATTGCAGATGCTGGACTCTTGAGCAAAACACAAAGTGCTGGAGAAACTCAGCAGGTCAGGCAGCAGCTCCAGTGGAATGGACTGGCGACGTTTCGGGTTTGGACCTTACTCTGAAGGAGTACGGAGGAGAAATCTGGAAAAGGGACATAGGCTTGGGGTAAAGCCAGGCAAGTGATAGGAGTAGGAAATAACTGCAGATGATGGTTTAAACCGAAGACAGACATAAAAAGGTTGGGGAAAAGACAAAAAGACCCTTCTTCAGAGTCTCGACAATCACCTATTCCTTTTCTCCAGAGATGCCGTCTAACCCACTGAGTCATTCCAGCTTTTTGTATCCAGGCAAGTGATAAGTGGGTACATAGTTCGTTGAAAGTTCCTTGCTCCTCTCTCCTCTAGAATAATACACCTCCCATCCCCACTCTCTTTCCCTGGTCCCCACCACCCCAGAATGTGCTATTCTCTCAAACCATATCTCTGCATCCTAGTCACCCTGCATTTTTCCTCTTCTCCCCTCTTTCACACCCCCTCCCCCCCACCACCCATATCCCTCCCTCCAGCTTTACATTTCAATTTTTCCTTATCTAACAAGCTTTTGTCACCTTATCACCTCTAACATTTGACATTTGCTCCATCCACCTGTCAATCATCCAGACCCTCACCTGCACACTTGCCAGGCATTGTCCCGCCCCTACCTCTCTTATTAAGCTTCTCCACCCTACTCTATCTGTCTGATGAAGAGTCCCAACCCAAAACTCAGTGTGTCCATTCCCTCAACAGATGCTGCCTGACCCACTGAGTTCCTCCAGTACTTTGTGTTTGGCTCGAGTTTGTGAATTTGAGACGTATAAAATTATAAAAGGACTGGACAAGCTAGATGCAGGAAAAATGTTCCAAATGTTGGGGAATCCAGAACTAGGCGGCACAGTCTAAGAATAAAGGGGAGGCCATTTAAAACTGAGGTGAGAAGAAACTTTTTCACCCAGAGAGTTGAGAATTTGTGGAATTCTCTGCCACAGAAGGCAGTGGAGGCCAATTCACTGGATGAATTTAAAAGAGAGTTAGATATCGCTTTAGGGGCTAGTGGAATTGATGGATATGGGGAGAAGGCAGGTACGGGTTACTGATTGTGGATGACCAGCCATGATCACAATGAATGGCAGTGCTGGCTCGAAGGGCCAAATGGGCTCCTCCTCCACCCATTTTCTACGTTTCTATGTGCCAAAAGCCTCTTTGAGCAATCTATCTACCAGTGATGCCACTTTCAACGAACTATGTACCTGTATTGCTACATCCTTCTACTCTACAACATTCCCCAGAGCCCTACCGTTCACTGCGTAAGTTCTGCCCATGTTAATACTCCCAAAATGCAAGACCTCACATTTCTCTTTATTAAATTCCATCTTGATGGGCATGTTGGATCGAAGGGTCTGTCTGCAACCTGTAGGACGCTCTGACTCAAGCTCCTCTCTTTACTGAATTTCACTAATGAGTTCTGTTAGCTCAGGTTCCGAGTGCCCCCACTGATAGGCAACTTTATGTTTTGTCACATGACATCAGGCCAGCAGGACCCCGAGAGGTAGGTTGGTAGGAGTGTGAGGGTGTATGTAGGTTTCACCACACTGGTAACTTCACAGCACTCAACAATTCAGCCACTGCGGCTCCCCCAGACAACCTCAGAGACCTCTAGAGAGCCAAGTCAAAGCAAACAAGTTTGAATTCCTGACCCTCTGCATCACCCGGAGGCATTGGAATACCTCAGTGACTTTGCTGAATGCTTTTATTCACAAAATGCTGGAGTAACTCAGCAGGTCAGGCAGCATCTCAGGAGAGAAGGAATTGGTGACGTTTCGGGTCGAGACCCTTCTTCAGAATGCTTTGACACTTTGTTTGATGCAATGACCAAAAGCTTTGAGGAGTGTAGCACGGGCATCCGGATCAGCCCGGATGAGTAGGGCCGAAGGGCCTGTTTCCGTACTGTGTGACTTGACGTATTGATTTCCCGCCTTGGCCATCTCCCCTGGCTCTACACACATTTCCCCTTTAAGTCTCTAAGGGGACCCGCTCTTTCGCTGGCTTTCTCTTGCACCTGAAATACTTATCCAGTGTCATAGGGCTGTACGGCATTGTAACAGGCCCTTCGGCCCACCTGTGCATGTGGACCAAGTCATCATATAAATAAAGAGGGTGTGGGAGAGAACATGCGCTTCTAAGAGGCTTTAAGACAGG